>NC_057797.1:473189594-473489600 GCF_018294505.1 Triticum aestivum | reverse complement strand
AATTGGCCCATATTTGGTCGATCGATCATACGGCCCATAGAATGCCCATTGATGCTACGGCTTGTAGAAGGCCCATTGATGCTATGGCCCATAGAAGGCCCATTGTTTCTACAGCCCTTAGAAGGCCCATTGTTTCTATGGCCTGTAGGAGGCCCATGGTAACTATAATAAATATGTAGCCCATGGTTACTGTGGCCTAGTTTTAAAAAATAGGTTATTGCGGCCACTAGCAAACCACGGAAAAAGAACCGCACTGACTACAAGCAAACAAATAAACAAGACAACAAGGAAATAAATAAGAAAGCAACTTACGCTAGGCTATCACGGCTATTACACATATTACATCCACTGGGCATCAAAGTTCATCACCAGTGCAAATATAGGGAACAAAGCATCATATCATATACACTAGTTGTCAAAGTTGGCGACCAGTGCAAATAAACGCCACAGCAAAACAAGTATAGAACTGAAATCACTTCAGAAGAGCTCAAGAAACAATATCCTAGGTACCCATAATGCTGGCAAGATGCTTAGCAAGCTTATTAACTTTCTCTTGTTTGGCTCTTAAATCCTCCAGCACTTGTTGTTGCACCAGAAAGTATGCATCTGAATTCTGCAGGGACTTCCTCAGTCCTTCGGCTTCTTGTTGCATAACATCTGATCGATGTCTTTAAACTTCAAATTGAGACTCAGGAAGCTGAACTGATTCAGGCAGTAAGTTTGAAGAGCTGGTGCCAACAGTAGTAGCCAGTAACTCGAACACTACATCAAGACAGGACTTTGGGGTTGTCTCAGTGTCTTCAATATAGTTTTTATCAGCTTTCTTGGAGACCAACGGGGATGTCTCACTATCTTGAACCTTATCTGCATTACTTCCTTTACCATTGCATAACGGGGTACTTTTCTCCAATATTTTATCCGCATTCTAAAAGAGAAACAAACAAACACATAACAGGTTTACCATGTTGTATATGAAACTCATTTGGTAAACCAGTTCAGTAGTAAGGTGGACAGGATAACAGCATGAAACAAACATATATCTATGTAGTATGGTCACTGTATGGTCTATATCATTCTAGTTCATGTTGCCAAATCAAGATAGAGACAGTTCGAGTCATATCTATTTAAGACAAAGCAGCATAGACAAAATATAAGTGTGGGAAACTACACAGCAATAACAACACTTGTAATGTGCATGGCATGAGAACATAACTGTTTATTCAATTGAAACTGAAATCAACATAGAGCAAGTTACAACAGCAAACAAGTTAAAGAAACAGGTTTAAAACATACCTGTTGCGCCATTGGAGTTTCGATTGCATCCTTTAAATTTGAAATTATTTGGTATGAGTAAATACAATGATGCTAGAGCAAAGTAGTATGAACCATAGCTATAGAACCTGGCCTGAGAACAATTCTTCTTCTGCTTTAAGCGTTGACTTGGGTTTCGGAGTGGTGGTCCTCGTGCTTTGGGCATTGCAGTTGCCTTACTAATTGCTCGTGTTTGGGTGCTCTGTGGTGGATACGGTGTTGTGTCAACTGGAACTGGGTTACTGTCTGCTGGGGTTGGGGTTAGAAGGGGTGTAGTTGGTTCTATGTCCAAGTGAGTAGGGGTACAATCTGCGTGAGTCTGGTTTATGTGTGGTGGGGCTGGTTCTTGGGCAAGTTCAACCGTGGTTCTATCTACATCGACAAGTAGCACGATCTTTTCTGAAGACCGTGTTTTTACTCCCATGGATACTGCCATCACCCCCTCCAATTGAAATGGCTGATAAACAAGAAAAGTAATTGAATGTACAGACATTGTAAGATAGACAGGTGCAATGGATAGTAGGGAAGAAAACAGGGCATGAAATAATTCACATTTATGTTGTCTAACCAAACAGAATAGCAGGACATAATTTCACATATATGATGGCTAATTAAACAGATAGCATGACACAATTTCACAGGTATGAGGGCTAACTAAACAGGATAGAATGACATACTTCAAAATATGATGACTATGTAAACAGGATGACATGATATAACTATACGATGTGTCTATTAAAGTAGTTGGCATGCCATAAATCACAAACATGACATCGATGGAAACATGATGGCATGATATAATTCACAGATAGAATGACATAATTCAAAATATGATGACTATGTAAACATGATGAGATGATATAACTATATTATGTCTTTAGAAAATGGGTTGGCATGCCATAATTCAGATACATGTTGTCTATGTAAACATCATGGCATGATATAATTCAAATATATGATTTATATACTAAGCAAGTGAGCAGAAGGCAATCGCATATATGATGTGTCAACTAAGGAGATGGGGCATTCAATATTGTGTATATGATGTAAAAACTAAGCATTGCAATACAACATATGCATGATATGAGTAATATAACCCTGCCAAGTTTGAGCATACACCTCAGGGGGGTAATAGGACTGATCATCTGCATCTGAATCCTCCTCTGAAGAGCTATCTGTAACCAACAAGATATCTGCTTCAGCAGGTAGCATTGTCTGCTCTGAAGACCTTGTTTTCACTCCAGATTTCTGCATCACCAATTCAAATGGGTAGTGCACTGGAAGAGCAGTTGAATATACAAACATTATCGACAAATGCAACGATAAATACAAAAAAGGACTGCATGACATAATTCACATATATGACGCTTGGCTAAACAACATGGCATTGCATAATTCACATATATAATGCCTTGCAACAAGATAGCATTGCATAATTCACATATGTAATGTCTTGCAACAAGATGGCATTGCATAATTCACATATATGGTAATTAGACACTAAATAGGTGGCATTCACACAAAGCGTGTCTAAACTAAACAAATGACATAGCAATGTAAGATACCATATGCACGATATGAGCAACATAACCCTGCCAAGTTAGAGCATGCACCTCAGGGGGGAAATAGGACTGGTCATCTGTCTCTGAATCCTCCTCTAAGGAGTTATCCGTAACCAGCAAGACATGCGCTTCGTTAGATAGCATTGTCTGCTTTGAAGACCTTGTTTCCACTCCAGATTTTTCCATGACCGTGCCGAATGGCTCATGCACAGGAAGAGTAATTGAATGTACTAAAATTGTTGAAAAATTTAACACGTAAGAAAAAAATTATGGAATGATATAATTCACATATAAGATGAGGCTAACCAGGGTGGCATTGCAAAATTCACATATATGATGCCTGGCTAAACAAGATGGCATTGCATGATTCACATATACGATAAAGAAACTAAACATATGGCATTCACACAAAGCATGTCTAAACTAAGCAGATGACATATTTGATGTATAAAGTAAGCAATGCAAGGCACCATGTGCATGATATTGCCAACATCAGCATGCCAAGTTAGAGCGAAGACCTCAGGGAGTAAATAGGAGTGGTCTTATCCTTCTGAATCCCCCTCAGAATAGTTATCTTCCTCTTGATTACAATCTGAAATGAGTGGAGGGGGGTTGCCTTTGCACCCACCATGGAGCTACGTCTGCATGAAATTTTATTGCCACGCAAGGCTCATCTCTTTTGCTCTACATGTTCAGTTCCATTGTGTACAATAACTGACATGCATAGGAATAAAATATAGTGAGATTATGTAAGGAGTGCATGCACAAATCCAGAGTGATGGTAGCAAACTGTGGATAGACCCAAAACCAATGATAGCAGGTAGATAATAGCTTTAGTTAAAAAATACAGATAATGGCTCCTTTAATGTTTGTTTGCACTCAACATGAAACTCATAGTAGACATCCGAGATTAACCAGATAGTAGACAGATAGTACTGATTGCTGCCCCAATATGTACCCCACAACCATTTAAAAACTCAAGTTTTAGCATTAGTTTGGACCTGACTTGAAGTCTAATAGGTGAACACGACGATAAAGTAGCATGTCATCATATTACGCGATTGTAACGCCCCAAGACCGGAGCTGCAGATGCCTTCCAGGGTTTCCGGGTTTTGTTGCGTGTTTTGTTTCATTTGTTGCATTCATCTTTGCATCGTGTGCATTGCATCATGTCATCATGCCATCATGTCATTTCTTTTCTTAACTCAACTAAATAAATCGTATGGATCTTCGATCCATTTAAACCGAGGGAATTCACATGGTGATTCTCTTTACAACATATCCTCTCGATATTTAGAGAGCTATAGTAATTATTCCATTTATTTGGAATTAACCATAACACACTTGCAAATATCCCATGCCTTTATTATCTCAATTCTTGGTCTCCAAACTTTGCCCATAAATTCTTTCGTCATTTTCCGGAGCTCCAACAAAAATCCAAACATTTTTGGACCTTCCTAACCCTCACTTCCTATTCACACCATTTGATTTTAAATCAAATGAGTTTGAATTTAAAACTTTAAAAAATGCCCACTCCATTTTTCTTGGAACTTGCGCATTTTTGTGAGTTCGGGAAATTTATTCCCATGCCCAAATTCTTCCTCTAACCTTCTCTTCTCTCTTTTCCTTTCTCTTATTTTTCTCTGTTTTTGTTAAGAGAAGAATTAAGAAGGAGAGAGGAGCCCAGCCAGGCATCTGGCCACTTGGACCTCCTAGCAGAAGCCCGCCTAAGGTCCAGCCGCCGGCCTCTCTAGGGCAGCCCCTCCCTCTCTACTGGGCCGGCCCAAGGGCAAAGCCCACCTATTCCTAACCTAACCCTCTCCCTGGCCCGATCCCCATCTCTCTCGTCTCCCTGCTCGTGCCGCCAGAGACCAGCATCGCCCGATCCCATCTCCCTCTCCCTCGTTCTCCCTGTGCCGCCACACACATGCATCGTACCAGGGTTCCCGATCCCATCTCCTCCCCACACGCGCTGCTCTCCTCTCCCCTGCAGCCTCTCTCTCGGGCCATGGCGCTCGCGCCCCATCGTGCTCTAGGGAAAGAAACTCCCCCGCGCGCCTCCTTCCTCGCGCCCGTCCAGCAGGCCCCCGTGTCGCCGCCTCGCTACCGCCTCCCCGTCTCCAACGAGTGCTGCCCTCTGCTTCCTCTATGGCGACCAGGAGTCTGCTGCATCGCCAGGAGGCCGCCACATCGCCGGGGACGCCAAGCGCCGCCTCCTTCCTCTTCTACGCCAGCGCCGTCCATCCTCGTCGCCCCGCTGCATCGCCTGCTTCCTCGTCAAGGCCATGGATGCCTGCAGCCGCCGCCATCCTGCTGCCATTCAGCTTCGAATCAGGCTGACCTTACCTTGCTCTGCTGCCTCCCTGTCGTCTTCCTCGAGCAGGAGCTCATGCCTGAGCCCCTCCACTCCTTCTTCCAGCGGGGCCCCGTACCTCGACGCCGCCACCACGTCCTCGCCACCATGCTGGAGCAAGCCAACAGGTCCCTGCCGCTTCGTTCGGAGTTTGCCGGAACCAGGAGCTCGACCTCGAGCCTCTCCATGCGCGTCCAGCACCCATGCTTCCTCCCACATCACCCCTGCCTCATTGCCTGCTTGCCTCTGTGCCCCTCCATGGAACCCAAGCATTGCCGTCGTGCGCTGCATGCCACTAAAGCTCTCGCTGCTGTCGTGCACAACCTCTGGCCCCTCTTGTCGTTGTCAAGACCCTCCAAATCAGGGAGTACCATGGCCGCCAGCAAGACACTTGGATTCACCAAGATCGGCAAGTACCATGACTTACGGCACACGAACGACCACTGCTCCGAACGCCAAGTACCAGGACGTTGAGGACCTGCCAAGTTCATCTACGAACCGTGTCGACTACACACCCGGAGTGTGTTGAGTACCTCTATGGAAGACCCGAACGTCTACGAACCGTGTACGGTGACCGTTGCCAAGGATCGTTGAGTGAACGTCTACCCACGCCGTGTTTTTTTTTGACCAAGTTCGATGACGACCTTTGAAGAACTCGGATTCACCAAGTTCCACTACCGTCGCCTTCGGAAACCTCGGATGCGTCAAGTACCTCTTTAAAACGAACGTGTACCACTACCGGCGAGGACCAATTGTACCACTACTTCTTCTACCATCGCGGAATGACTACTTCCCTGGACGAACTCGAATCGTCCCGTTTGCATGCTTTGAAGGTATAACCCGAGACAACGCCCGTGAACGTATGTTGTGTGATGTATGAGATGAACCCCGTGTTTACACCATGCCCGATTTGATCCTTGCACGTCCCTCGTTTCCTTGCCACCGTCATGTGGGACACCCGGTAACCGGGATCACCCCACCATCTTTTGCACACTCCCGCCACACTTTATTTTGCACCGACGTCTCAATGAGTTGTCGGAACCGGAACATTGCCATGGCACCGCTTCGTTCTCGTTGCCGTGGCACCCCTTTTCGCTTCCGCCACGATGACAAATGCTTCATAATGCTCTTGTCAACTTTTAATAAAAATTGCATAAACTTGTTCATGTCATCCGCATCATGATAACAACAATTAAAATGTTTAAATTGTTGTTGCACCAAATTGATAAATGCATATGGGGATTTATCGGATTCGTTATTTGTTATGTCCGGCCCCATTTAAATTGTTTAGATGGTGTAGTTTGGTTATGCTTCACCTCTTACCATGTTTAACAACATTTAATATTGTTGGGTACATAACCGGGAGAGAACTAAATAATTGATGTGGTGTTTTGTCAATATGCAACGGAGTTGCATATTGAGCTCCACTTAATTTGTAGGATTGTTTGTGCACTTTGCCATGCCATGCTTCGTTAAACTGGACATGCATCATACTTGGTTGTGCATCATGCCATGTTATGTGATGGTTGTTTTACTATGTTGTTTGTTGCTTTCCGGTGTTGCTTCTTCGGGTTGGTTCCGATAACGTCGTGTTGTGAGGATTCGTTCGACTATGTCCGTTTGTCTTCTTCATGGACTCGTTCTTCTTCCTTGCGGGATCTCAGGCAAGATGATCATACCCTCGAAATCACTTCTATCTTTGCTTGCTAGTTGCTTGCTCTTTTGCTATGCCTATGCTGCGATACCTACCACTTGCTTCATGCCTCCTATATTGTTGAGCCAAGCCTCTAACCCATCTTGTCCTAGCAAACTGTTGTTTGGCTATGTTACCGCTTTGCTCAGCCCCTCTTATAGCGTTGTTAGTTGCAGGTGAAGATTGAAGTTTGTTCCTTGTTGGAACATGGAGATGTTGTTCCTTGTTGGAACATGTTTACTTGTTGGGATATCACAATATATCTTATTTAATTAATGCATCTATATACTTGGTAAAGGGTGGAAGGCTCGGCCTTATGCCTGGTGTTTTGTTCCACTCTTGCCGCCCTAGTTTCCGTCATATCGGTGTTATGTTCCCGGATTTTGCGTTCCTTACGCGGTTGGGTTATAATGGGAACCCCTTGACAGTTCGCTTTGAATAAAACTCCTCCAGCAAGGCCCAACCTTGGTTTTACCATTCGCCACCTAGCCTTTTTCCCTTGGGAGTTGCACATCCCGAGGGTCATCTTATTTTAACCCCCCCGGGCCAGTGCTTGTCTAAGTGTTGGTCCAACCCAGAGCACCGTGCGGGGCCGTCCCTTGGCAACTTGGGTTATGTTGGCTCCCGTACGCTTAGCTTATCCAGTGTGCCCTTAGAACGAGATATTTGTAGCTCCTATCGGGATGTCGGCGCATCGGGTGGTCTTGCTGGACTTGTTTTACCATTGTCGAGGATGTCTTGTAGAACCGAGATACTGAGTCTGATCGGAATGTCTTGGGAGGAGGTCTATTCCTTCGTTGACCGTGAGAGCTTGTCATGGGATAAGTTGGGACACCCCTGCAGGGATTTGAACTTTCGAAAGCCATGCCCGCGGTTATGGGCAGATGGGAATTTGTTAATGTCCGGTTGTAGAAAACCTGAAGTTGACCTTAATTAAAATACATCAACCGCGTGTGTAACCGTGATGGTCTCTTTCCGGCGGAGTCCGGGAAGTGAACACGGTGTTGGAGTTATGCTTGACGTAGGTTGTTCTAGGATCACTTCTTGATCATACTTTTATCGACCGTGCTTTGCCTTCTCTTCTCGCTCTCATTTGCGTATGTTAGCCACCATATAGGCTAGTCGCTTGCTGCAGCTCCACCTCATACCTTTACCTTACCCATAAGCTTAAATAGTCTTGATCGCGAGGGTACGATATTGCTGAGCCCCCATGGCTCATAGATACTTCCAAACCAGCTTGCAGGTGCCGATGAGTCCATGCAGATGACGCAACCAAGCTCAGGAGGAGCTCGATGAAGATCTTGTCCTTTGTGTTGTTTCGTTCTAGTTGATCAGTAGTGGAGCCCAGTTGGGGTCGATCGGGGACCTTGTCGCATTTGGGGTTCTTCTTTTATTTTGGTTCCATAGTCGGACCTTGATTGTATTTGGATGTTGTAATGCTTTATTCATGTAATTGTGTGAAGTGGCAATTGTAAGCCAACTATGTATCTCTTTTCCTTATGTATTACATGGGTTGGGTGAAGATTACCTCACTTGCGGCATTGCTTTCAATGCGGTTATGCCTCTAAGTCGTGCTTCGACACGTGGGAGATATAGCCGCATCGAGGGCGTTACAGCGATGCATAACGAAAGCAGGCACGGAAGAGTGCGACCTCTCTTGCGGACCCGTGTAGTCCTCAAGGTCATCTGCTTAGTTGATGATGGTAATGCAGTTGTCATGGCTGCCGGCGGAGGGGAAGAAGATCTGAGGCGGTGAAAGACAGTCTCGAGAGCGGATCCCTCCTGTGGTGAACCCTTTCGTCGTTGGAGCAGCTGAGCTGGGGTGGAACACATCACAGTCGGAGCAGGACAAACCACACAAGGTTTTCTTTGACACATATCTGTAACAGAAGTAATTGTGTAAGGGCTTGTTTGAATTTGAGGATTCTAACAATGCAGGGATAGGAAATAGGCAGGAATAGGATAGGAATGCACGTGACAGAGAATTTAAAAATACAGGATTTCTGCCAATCTGGGTGTTTCGTTCACAAGAATTGGAAGATCACAGGATGCAAAGAAGCATGGTGAGATTAAGTCAAACCACAAGAAAATGTATGGTTATAATGCTATTATGCTACTATCTCTCAGTCTTGTGCTTCATGAATAGGAATTTGAAAAGGAGGACAAGTGGAAATTAAAATTCCTACGGTTTTTCTTTCAAGGAGACACTAAAGGAACAAATCCTACAGTTTTCCTTTGCTCCGTTCCTTTGAACCAAATGCATGAATAGTAGTACCATAGGAAACTTTCCAATTCCTATGTTTTTCCTTCAGCTTTCCTTTCAAGAACTGGCGATTCTAGTAGGCAGGCTTGAGCAAGGAAAAGCCTTCACTCAAAAAATGTTTTTTGCTACTTCTACTACTTTGGACCCAGGCCACTGCCCTACTAGCTCAACTCCCAGGCCCATCGACAAATGCACAGCTCAAACGGGCAGAGATAAATAATGATGGCGTTCAAGAGAGTCCATCATGGATAGCTAAGTTGCCTGCTACCTCACTGCTTTTCATATAGTAAGATAAAATAATCATATTTCACGTTGTCTGGACATGGAGCCCGGGGTACTGCTCTGCTGTGATGGAGGGTTTCATCGTTGGAGCAGCTCCGGTGAGTTGTACGACACCGAGGCTGAAGCAGGACAAGAGAGACAACGATAACCTGAGTGGAATTCTAATAGCATCTCCAATAGATGACGTAAAATACATAACCACAAAGTGCTAGATGTAAAATACATCAGCCGCTCATCTCTGAACTTAACCGTCGAAACTGAATTTAACTATCGAAACTGAACTTAACTGTCAAAACTGAATTTTCTTGTCGAAACTGAATTTTGCTATCGAAACTGAATTTTACTGTCGAAACTGAACGCACTAGTAGGAGAAAAGCAGTAGCAGCAGCGCGTGCGAGAGCCGGGGCAGCTGGTCGTGTAGCAGTTCAACTTCAACCTCCACCCCCCTGAGCCGCCAGCCACCACCGGCCAAATCGCCGCCCCCCATCGCTCGCAGCCGGCTGTGCGCCACCCCGTTCACCCCGAAACCACTCCCCACCGCCAGTCCACCGCCACCCCGGCCATCCCTCTAGGCCCTCGCGTACCGAGCTATTTCTCCGGCGATCCCCACGCCGCCGCCCTGCCACCGCTGGCGACCACCGCCCCCACCCTGAAACCTAAGATAGATAGTGGGGTGGGGTACCTCTCTGGCGAGCCCCCCTCCCCGCTGCGGCTCGTTCTTCCTTAACTCCTGCGAGCCCCCACCCCCACCCCCTGAAAATCGACTGACCCAAAAGTCAATTCAGTCAACTGAAGTGTAGCCAAATCGGAGCAGCATCGCAAGCAAGAGCAAGAGCGAGAGCACCAGCAAGAGCAAGATCAAGAGCAATAGCAAGAACAGACCAGGCAGTGGACCGAGAGCAAGAGCAGAACAGCAGCGCGAGCGAGAGCTAAAGCAGCAACAGCTCCTACTGATGTGGACGTCGCCGCCGAGGGAGTGACGCCGTGGAGGAAGTGGCCAACGACGCCGCCGTGGATGGAGCCGCGCCATGTCGGCTCAGGACTGAGCGCCGGTAGCACCATGAGATCAAATCAAGAATAAAATGCGGTGATTAGTGTACAACCTCTTTGGTGGCATAGATTAGGCCTCAGCTTCATCCGAGGAAATGGTGGTAATGCTGCTCTTCCAGTGGTGCAGGTGAAGATGGCGGTGTGGGACTGGAGGTGGGGCGAAAGACGAGGGGAACATCGGGGCAGCTCCTTGGAGGTGGAGGATGGGGTGGCTGCACCGACGGGACGATGAGATCGACGATGGATCCTCATCAGATATGGTGGATGAGGTACATTGAGGTGTTGGTGTCGACGACGTTGTCGGGGAAGAGGCTCTGGCTAGGTGGCGGACGGAGGAGGGTGTGGGGCTTCGCAGGTTTTCACGGCCTCGGTGTACGAATGGGATGGGAGTGGGGAAGCATGGCTTAGGGACACGCTTGTCCGAAATGTGGGGTAAGTTATGAAAGTAACCCCACCGATTTGAGCTAGGAGGTTCTTTTGGTTCAGGGGTATCACAGGCATTTTGCGTGTTGAGATTTCGCAGGAGGTGGGAGTTGTCGCGCGCGTTGTAATTTTGGGATAGCAAGGCGCGGGTTTAGATGGAGGGAGTTTTCGGAGCATAGCGAGACAAAGATATATCTTTAATATTTCAGGGTAACAAGGCGCGGGTTGAAGAGGCGGGAGTTTCGCAGCACGATAGACAGAGATGCTAGCTTCAAATTTCGGCATAACAAGGCGCGGCTTGAAATTTTGGGAGAGCAAGCTTAACGTGTACCCCAAAAAAGAAAATTCGCACCTCATCACTAGAGAGAGCCATGTCCTGTTTTACTATATTACTAGAAATGCATTCAAATACAACAAAAAAGTAAAAAAAAATTGGGACAACAAACATAATGTGTACAGTACGAAAACAATTTGCACTTCCCTCAACAATAAAAAACAATGTGTGTTGTCTAGCATATGGACTAAATTTGAGTACATTTTCCCTGTTTGAATGAGATTGTACTCTGGTTAGTTATACAACCATCTAAATATTATCTTCACAACACATGACATGAATATAGGAGAAGTAAATTCCTATATAAATACGAACTACATGTACATACGATCTCAAATTCAAATATATGTATCCATTTTATGTTGAATTCAAATCATAGTACATGTATGATCTAGCTAGATGTTCGGAATCTAAACCATGTATGATACTACATACAATGTGTTTAACACGCACAACACATACACAAACACCATTTAGACTAGTAAGGTACACGTGCATTGCACGCATGAGATTTGGCAACCAAATTATGGATAAATACCACATTATAGCATGTAAGCTTTGAGTCATATATGCATAATGTAGATGTTCGTTTAATTCTTATAGTTCATTTCATTCAAAATCATCTAGTTTTTATAAGAAAGCTAATCTATTTTAAGATTCATGGAATTGTGCGTTGTAAAGCATAAAGTAAAAAAACAAATAATGGCAAATCATGTAGAAAAACATTTGGGCAATTATGATACGGAAGATTCTAGGACAAAGAAGAAGTGCTTGTGTTTTCAGGTTTGATATGCTTAAGTTCAACCACGGAGTCTTCTAGATTGTACATGTGGCAAAAGCTAGTGGAACCTAGATGATATCCAACGAAAAGTAGTGCTAAAATTTGCCATCTCTACACCATTGAATTGGCTTCATCCAACGACCATCTTTCAAAGTTAAACTTATCCGCACACTATATAAAATAATAAAATAATATATATATATATATATATATGTATATGTATATGGGGGTATAGATATAGATATGTGATGCAAAAGCCATCCATCATCTCCAATTAGAATAGTGTGTCCATGCACGGATGCAATGTGACCAAACAATGTCTGCCATCGGTATCTCAAATTCAAATCAGTCTGACCTTGTTCAACGTGTATACAGTACAACATGCCCGTTTACAAACCACACCGCGCATATCTCAGTTATATTCATGCATGCATGATTTTCAAACATCATGATCTCTTATTCAAATATTTGAATTCAACTTTACATTGATTATGACCTCACCTAGTATTTTACACCTACACAGTCGTCGTCTCTTTATAATTGTACCACTAGCTTTCTCTCGTGCATGCATGCACACACACTACCAGCCGGCATTATCCATCGCACACATGCAATCTTTTTCTTCAGGTCGGTCTCCCATGCATGCACACACACACACCTCCCCCTCTCCATCATATCGAGCATTCTTTATCTCTCACATGCATGCGCAACGATCGATGTTCCTCTATGTGTGTGTATATATAGCTAGGTCTTTCCCAGTTTTCCACACAAACCGATCAATCTATATATCTAGTGAGGTCTCACCCTCTTTCCCATGTCCACATCGACCAATCTATACCTCTATATAGGATTACATAGATAATACAACCACATTAATTATATATCCAATGTCCCCCTCTCATCATCCATGCCTTCTGCTTCATCTCTCAGACGTGTGCACAATGCAGAGACAAGGGGCAGGAAGGGCACTGCCCCCCCTAACATCACTATACATCGAGGCTAATATGAATGTGATCATTAGACAATTGCTGGTAAAATGGTTTAGGTTGATGAAGTGGCCCTCCTTGTAAAGGATTAGCAATGCTTGCCCCCTAGCTACATTATTTTTCATGGCTCCGCCACTACGCGCAACAGCGCACGTTCTCGCCCCCTCTCTTTAAATATCGATCGCGCACTTGTGCACTCCTTCATAATCTCCCTCCACTTGGCCCCTCGCACCATCTTCTAGCCCCCCACCGGATTTTGCCACATGTACAATCTAGCAGACTCCATGGTTGAACTTAAGCATAATGCACAAACCTCAAAACACAAGTGCTTCTCCTTTGTTCTAGAATCTTCCATATCATAACTGCCCAAACTTTTTTTTCTAGTTGAATTGCCATTATTTATTTTTACTTTATGCTTTACAATGCATAATTCTATGAATCATAAAATAGATTAAGGGCTTCCTTGATTCAAAGGATTCTCAAAGGAATTTTGAAGGATTCTAATCCTTAGGAATTTTTCCTATCTTGGTTGTTTGATTCGTAGGATTGTAAACCATACGAATTTTTCCATAGGATTCATTTGCACTAGATTTCATAGGAAACATCACATCCACTCAAACCTCTTTGAAAGAATCCTGCATTTTTTCTATGCACAATCAAACACTCGTACAATCATGTAGGATTCAAGATGACATTCCACTCTAATCCCATGTTTTTCCTATTCCCGCGTTTTGGAAATCCTACGAATCAAAGAGGCCCTAGATTTTTTTTATAAAAACTAATTGAGTTTGAATGAGATGAACTATAAGAATTAAACGAACGTCTATATCAGGCATATATGACTCAAAGCTTACATGATATAGTGTGGTATTTATTCATAATTTGGTTGCCAAATCTGATGCGTGCAATGCATGTGTACCTTACAAGTACTTCGAGTATGTGCAAAACACGTAAATTAGAATTCCAATGGCACGCTACACAGTGTCTCTCTTACAGTTCAAGAAGCCACGTGGCACATGTGGAGGCATTGTCGTGACCTCCTTGTGTGGATTGATCACAGTGACATGCTGCTAGTTCCAGAAGAATATACTCGTCCACTCTAAGGCACACTGGCGGTACATGCACGAAGCAAAGATGTGCACGCACGCACTCATTCCCTCACACGCACACGCGGGTACACGGGGGGGGGGGTGCATTTTTGTACAAAGATCCACCCCATGTGATAATTTGACACGTGTAAAGTCCTTCACTTCATTGATGGTCAATTAATACAACGCATGCAAATTGAGTGGACGTGAGGGAGGAAGAAAGACATTACTACTCCACTGCGTGCATGCGAGTAGTTATATCATGGGTTGCTACATCCATTGGTCTCCTTCGTATTTTATGCCAATTTTGACCATATTTTTAAGTAATATAATATTTATGCATTTCTTAAAAAGTGGCACAAAAAAGGGGGCCAATAAACCAGGACGCAGGCAGCATGATCAATTTTTGCCAGGCTACTGTTAATGGCCATTGTATTTAAATATGGATGGAGTGGAGTAGTACTATCTTTATCTTAGCCTTGTAGGGCTCTCCCAGCGCCTAGGCTCGCCTCCCTGCCTCGCCCACCGGATCCCGCGGGCTTCCCTCTCGCTACGGCCCGCAGCACTGCGGCCTTTGAGCGAAACCCACATGTGTTTTAGAGGGGATCCATTACTCTGGAATCACAGATCAATGGCGCCGGAGGACATGCCAGGGCTGTGTTTCAGGTGGTGGGCAGCAAGGGCAAATCGGATCGAGGAAGCGTCACATTGATTGGAGAGAAGTTCCAAGGAGCTGCGCCTGGCGCAGCACAAGGCCGAGGCGCAAGTCGATCTCGGGGGAGAGATGCTGGGGGATGTCAGCATCTGGCAGCGTCGCGTTGATTTCAAGCTAGGGCTAATGGCAGAGATCATATTCACGAAGTCGACTGTGGATGAAAGAACGTGCATGCCTGCGCAATGGCATGCGCAACCGGTGCAACTGTTCAAATGGGCGGTAGGAGAAGCCAAATCCTGGGACCAGTTGCGGCGGGGCCGCTGGGCATGCATCGTAGGCGAGGTGAGCTGCCCTCCTTCCCCGCCAGCGATGCAATGACCTAGTCGGTTGCTGCTCTAGTGAACTTGCAACGCCATGTCGGTGTGCAACCTTGACAATCACTCCATCTATATGTACTTATTGTATTCCTGTGAAAATACTTGGTCATTTGGAAAAAGATGGTAATAGATTTATAACTAGTTTTAGAATGCTTGGCCGTGACAATCAACCGAAGCCACAACCAGAAGTCTCCATCGCGTAATACTTTATGGTCGATCGGACCCGCGTCTCACTGAAGGGACGCATATCGGCTTGGTCTGACATGTCCGACCAATTACATCACTGACTTGTGTGACCGCATTTGAGCAGTGTAGTACTCCCTCTATCTCAGTTTACAAGTCTTGCACGTGTACCTAGGTCGTTAATTTGACCAACTTAATAAGAGGCATACACTATGAAAAATATATCATTACAAACTTCAAATATTCTATTTTTAATGATATATTTTTTATGTTAAATAATTTATTTTATATAAGTAACATTGACGACCTAGATACACGTGCAAGCCTTGTAAATTGAGATGGAGGGAGTACTTGAAATTTATATTCCACTAAACTCATCGGGAGCCGTTTCGGGCCTCGAAACCAAAACCATCAATTAATATTTACCTTGTTCCCATCACATTCCAAAGTACTAGTGCTACAATTAAGTGCAAGCCTGCTCACACCTACTAGTACGTACCAAACCAGAACGTGTTCCCACTATGCAGGATTTAGTACTAGTGCTAGTACTTAGGTTATAAAAAGGGGAACTACCTAACCGAAAATTACTCTACCTTCCTCCTCATAAATCCTTCTTCTTCGTCCGTCCTTGCCATGGCCGGTGTGCAGAGCTCTAGGTCGAGAACTACTCGTAACAAGGGAGATGCAACCAAGGCTGCGGAAAAAGGGCTCACCGCCTCACAGAGACCCGGAAAGATCTCTCACAGGCAGGTGATGGCTCCCAGGAGTGCCCTAGCCACGGAGGCGAACATGCCGGCATGCCCGATCAGCTCAAAGCACCTCAATAAGCAGAAGGATTTCATCCACGGCTTGGTGGAGCTGCTGAAGGAGAGCCTCGATGAAATGCCCGCTGAGCTCAATGAGCAGGGGGAGTTGACTGTCGGCTTGGTGATGCTGCTGAAGAAGAACATTGCCTCAGAGAAGAAGGCAACCGGCGAAATCCTGCAACTTCAGGAGGACAAGGCGAAGCTCTGCCATGAGCTCGACCTTCTGAAGGAGGAGAACGCCTGCTGGAAGAAGCTGCATGAGAATAGTAGTTCCACGATGAAGATGATGCGGGCCCTCGTCATGGAACAGAAGGAGGAGTTGGCGAACACTACAAAAAAATACACTTCCGTGATGATAGGTGTTTGTCATAGTAGGTCACGTTTTCTGTCATGCATGTACATCCATGACAAATTTATGACAGAATGAAGATAGTCATACCTGTGCTATCGTAGAAGTGTTCCATGACATTACCAAAATTATCATCACGGAAATGTCCACTTCCATGACGATAAATCACGCGTCATAGAAGTGCTTTCGTCAAGGGTGACCCACATGTGGCATCCACCATAACAGGACACCGTTAAGCTATCGGGTTCGGTTTTGGATCTGATAACCTGCTAACAGCCATGACCAATGCTGATTTTCCACGTGTAAAATTCTCATTGGCTGACGGAACCACGCGTCAGCTCCGCGTTGGCACAGGTGTCACTCATCCAATGGTCGAGATGGGCCTATGATATGTTGACACATGGACGGGCCCAAAAGTGGCCCATAAAGTTTAAATGGGCCAGCCCAACTAAAGGCCCACAAGATTTAGCGGACCATAATGAGCCAGCCCAGCTAAAGGCCCACAAGATTTTGCAGACCATAATGGGCCGGCCCAGCTAAAGGCCCAACATTCTCAGTTAAGGCCTGTACGGCTAGTGTCAAGTTGGCCCATCAACGGCATGTCCTAAACTTGTCATCATCGTGGCCCATGGTCACTTCTGGCCCGTTAACAGTCTGCTAAGTATATGGGCCAAATTACGGCCCGGTGTATTTTCGGCATGTTAAAGGTCCTGCTTCATTTGGGCCCATTTATAGGCCATTGAAAATTTTGGCCCACAAACGACCGTGAAGGATTTTGGTCATATTCAGCCATGTCTGACATTCGGCATGTTAGAAGCCCACTATAGATTTGGGCCACTTTCGGCCTGTTGTGATTTTCGGCATGTTAACATCAGACCAAATCCATTGGCCATATGTGGCCCAACGTCACATCGGGCCCATTAACGACCCATATAAAAATGACAATAATCTAGCCCAACCGAACTCTTGGCCTGTTAAAGGCCCGTGTATTAGGTCGGCGCATTTATGGTTCGTCCGAATTTCAGCCTGTGAAAGATCCACATCGTAAATGGGCCGCCATTTCGGCCTGCTAAGACCAGTGGGTTATTTGGCACAATCAGGGCCCAATCTCACTTTCGGTCTATTAAAGGCCCATATTTTTATGGGCTCGAGATATTTACACTTGTAAACGGCCTATTGTTACTGAGGGCCCAAATTATGTTTAGGCCTGTTAATTAAAGGCCCACTATGGGCCTACCAGAAAAATATGAAAGCTTATGCTGATTTAGGACCAGATATTTTTAGTGGGCTACATGAAAATTTCGGTCCATAATCGTTTTTATCCCAATTGGAATGGGCCCGACGAATGTTGGCATGTTGGGCTCCTACGAAGCTTTCGGCCGAATACATTACTAAGATAAACCTACACTATACAAAAATAGCATCGTAATTACTGCAGCCTTTGGCAGCATCATAAATGTTGTATCACAACAAAATAAATTCCAACCATACAACAAAAGGCCTGTTGGCATAAAGTTTACAGTCCTTGCAGATAAAAGCACCATCAGATGTATAGAAGCACATATCATTTGACCTGAGTGCTAATGTTTCAGGCTGTAGAATCTGATGGAGCAGCACAATCTTCACCTTTTTCCGCCATTGCTCTTGAACAGCGAAGCGAATGTCTGATAGTCTGGTTTCAAAACCATTCATATCTTGACGATGTTTGTCAACCACTATTCTTGTTTCCAAAACGATGTCCATTAGGGACTGGACTTGTGTCTAGAGCACATATATATCACTCTATCTAGCAGGAAGATTTTGTTCAGTAGGAGATTTGGACGATGTTACCTTGAAAACCAACCCAGAATTACGTAGGAAGGTGCTTCTTGCACTATTAGTGGAGAGATACTGACGCACTGCAGCAAGAGGTGACATTGTGCCTGTGGTAGCCTCGTCACCTTCAGGTGGTTGTGGCTATTCAATCATTTGTTCCATAGCTTCCTGAAAGTTTGAACTTGTAGATTAGTGTACCAGATAAGTTACTAATGAGATAAAAACCAACAAAGTAGGTTACACGTTTATACATAACTTATTTTGGTGAACTACTGTAATACATAAGCATGTATTGTAGTGCCAACTACATAATAAAATCACTTTCGGAACATATGTCCATGTAGCATGCCTACTGTATTGTGTATTTCCTCACATTCATTAACATCTAAGGATAAAGAGACATGGTTTAAAGTAGGATGAACATAGTATGACATCATTCATATCATGGGCAAACAGATATAAAACAAACATGCTATTTTATCATTGTGTGCGCACGTGAACATAAGAACTAGATTATAGATCAAGACTAAAAGAATATCCTTCATCTCTTTTAAACCATGTAAGGTGAAATGATACGTTAAGACAACTGTGTATAAAAGTGAACAGAGTAACTGACATTGGCTGCAAACCAAGTAGTTAAATGAACACATCACAGTACCAATCAGTTCAAAGGCAGGAGGAGTAAGGACTTACAACAGCGGCTTGAACTGGTGTGCTGATGCCCTTCATCTTGCTGGTGTGGCAATCCTTGAAGATTTGCACTGCATTCGGTTCAGGTTCTTTTTGGTCCGCACATGCTTTCCTCTGTATTTGGAACAAGTCAATATAGATATGGTAATATGGCATAGAAAAAAGAAGGAAGTGGCAGCTATTTACAAGAGCCTCGCAGTGTACAATATAGATACAAGATCCTATTGTTTGTTGGAATTTCACTTTAGAACAGTTGGTCTTGTTCTTGAAATAGTTAGCCTAGAAGAAGATACACTTGTAAGGCACATACATAAATACAAGTTCAATATGTGGTCTGATCAAATACATATAGCCTACCTGATACTTTGGATCAGACCAGTGTTTTATGAGGGCTGTCCAGTCTTCATCTGTAATATATTCCACTAGAGATGTTTGGGCAATTTCATTGTTAGCCTTGCCTTCAAAGTGAGATTTTCTAAGGTGGTACCGATACTGTCGCAGAGCAGACTGAAAAACATGAGTGCATGCTTTTTTAGTTGCATCATCTTTCGGATCCAACTTGAACCTCATCTATTGAAAAAAGAATGTGAGTCTTATTAGGAGGAAGCTAGAAAGTATGGGACAGAGCAAGACAATATTACTAATTGCGATGAATAACATTAATTACGGATAAATGGTCAAGGAAGGTGTTAAACTGGGTATTGTCTTTCTCATTCCTGTACTGGATCCACGTTGGGAGGATACGTGCATGACACCTAACGGCAACGGCTGCCTCTGATACTAACTTGGCTGACTCTGTAGCATCACGTGGCCTTTTTAAACATGCCTCAAAATGGATCTCCATTCTTACTCCTTTACATTTTGTTAATCTGTCAAGCATTATCCCTGATGTCTATTTCCGCTTGTGCCGTGGTGCTAGTTCAACAACGAATATGGAAAGTGTTAGTGTACATCAAACTATGAGAGTACATATAAAGGAGCATGCAACTGCAACTTGACTCGGTCAGGTACCATCTTGGTGTTGATGCTCACGAGGTTCATCTGATCTTGCCAAGTCCTATTGCGTCAGCAGTGCTTCAGAAGTAGTGTTAGGTGTGAAGGCAGCTTGGGAACTGGCTAGTTCCGGAACAAACAAATGAGTAACTCGTTGAGATGCTGGTACAGTTGAAGCAGATGCTGCAGCTGGTGGAGTAGGTGATACTGTGTTTGTAGATTTAGCTGGTGGACTTGGACCTTCTACTGCACTATAAGTACCAGCAGAATCTGGACGGCAGATCCTTTTCTGTTTCTTCCGACGAGTAACCACTAGTAGAAAAAGGGTCAAACATGAAGCACATTAGTGCCGGTTTGAATTTGAGCCGGCACTAATGTGTACATTAGTGCCGGTTCCAACGGCTAGCCGGGCCACTCTCATTAGTACCGGTTTGTGGCAAACCTTTAGCACCGGTTCGTGCCACGAACCGGTACTAAAGTGGGTGGTGGCAGGATATTGTCAGTCTGGGGCCCCTCCAGCACCTTTAGTACCGGGTCGTATCACGAACCGGTACTAAAGGTCGTTCTACATAGACCCTTCATCCACCCGAGCTTGCTCTGTTCTTCCCGTTTCCCCTCTCCTCTCTATTCTTTTCCCTCTTCCTCTCAAGCTCATCACATATTTTGCCCAAGATTTGAAGGCCCCCATCCATTCAAATGATCACAAAGGTTAGCAACTTTTTCCTTTCATCTCTCATTGCTAGATTAGCTCGTGCAATGCTTTATATAGTGATTGATTTTTGAGTTCAGTAATTTGGGAGGAATTATATATATGTGCTAGTATTTGATTTATATGCAATCTGAGGTCAAAAATAACACTTAGTTTTGCATATGTAGGTGTGGTTTACTTAGTACCTTCTAAATCTCCGTCGTAACCACCGTCGATCGCTCGCAACGTCCCGTCGCCGGCACCACCTTGTGGTGAGCCTCTTGTTCATGAAGTTTTATATAAAAAATTGATGTTTGTGTGATTTGGATATATAGTTACTCGTATAATTATCTTACCCATACGTTGTTTGTTATACATAGTGCCATGGTTTTGATATCCGTCCCCGTCGGCCCTCGTCCGGGTTATGATTCGGATGTGGTATATTCTCTTTTAAAACTATTCATTGCATTTCGTGTTTATGACAAATTATGCCCATCAAGTTGACATAGATATTTGTATGTAGGAGGTAGTTGAACCGGAAATTCCAACCGACCCTATTGTCGAGAGGTTAAATTTAGTTGAAAGAGAAACGAGGATTTGAAGGAAAAATTGAAAAGAATTGAGGGGAGAAGATGGAATTGGAGTTGCATGTTGCCGATGTCGTCGATGATCACAAGATTAAGATGGAGAAAATGCGCTTGAAGATTAGAAAGATTAGAAAATATGCCATTCATAGTGAGGCTTGGTATCATTATGCTGTTGGATCAATTGTTACCTTAGTTGCGATCTTGATCGCATTTGTTGTTGCATTTAAATTCTTTAGCTAGAGAGTTATTTGTTTGTTGCATTTAAGTGTTGTATGATCTTTATGTATGAACTTTATGTATTGTATTAATTTGATGTTTTCGGTGCTGTGTATTGAAGATGAGCCGGCAATGGATGTACGATGACCGATGCTCTCCCGAGTTCATTAATGGCGTGCGTACTTTTCTGCTTGCGGCTGAGGCAAACAAGCGAGCGGATGGTTTTATGCATTGTCCATGTGCTGGCTGTAAGAATGGTCGCAATTACTCCATGTCAAGAACCATTCACGTCCACCTGTTTGAGTCCGGTTTCATGCCCCACTATAATGTTTGGACCAAGCATGGAGAAAGAGGGGTTATGATGGAAGACAATGAAGAAGAAGAGGACGACGACAGCTATCCTGGCCATGGGTTCCCTGAATACGATGATACAACAATGAGGGAAGAAGTTGAGCCGGTAATGCGGGAAGAAGCTGAGCCGGCAATGCGGGAAGAAGCTGAAGAAGAGGCATCGGATGAGCCCGTTGATGATCTAGGTCGGGCCATTGCCGATGCAAAGAGAAACTGCGCAAGTGATTTGGAGAAGAAGAAGTTGCAGCGCATGTTAGAGGATCACAAAAAATTGTTGTACCCGAATTGCGTAGGTGACAAGAAAAAGTTGGGCACCACACTGGAATTGCTGCAATGGAAGGCAGAGAATGGTGTATCTGACAAGGGATTTGGAAAGTTGCTGGTAATGATAAAGGATATGCTTCCAAGGGACAATGAATTGCCCGAGAGTACGTACGAAGCAAAGAAGGCTGTCTGCCCTCTAGGGTTAGAGGTGCAGAAGATACATGCATGCCCTAATGATTGCATCCTCTACCGCGGTGAGTACGAGGATTTGAACGCTTGCCCGGTATGCGGTGCATTGCGCTATAAGATCAGCCGCGATGACCCTGGTGATGTCGAGGGCGAGCGCCCCAGGAAGAAGATTCCTGCCAAGGTGATGTGGTATGCTCCTATAATACCACGGTTGAACGTTTGTTCCAAAACAAAGAGCATGCCAAGGCGATGCGATGGCACAGAGAAGACCGTAAGAAAGACGGAAAGTTGAGAGTACCCGCTGACGGGTCGTAGTGGAGAAAAATCGAAAGAAAGTACGGAAGGAGTTTGCAGATGACGCAAGGAACGTATGGTTTGGTCTAAGCGCAGATGGCATTAATCCTTTTGGGGAGCAGAGCAGCAACCATAGCACCTGGCCTGTGACTCTATGTTTGTATAACCTTCCTCCTTGGTTGTGCATGAAGCGGAAGTTCATTATGATGCCAGTGCTCATCCAAGGCCCTAAGCAACCCGGCAACGACATTGATGTGTACCTAAGGCCATTAGTTGAAGAACTCTTACAACTGTGGAATGGAACAGGTGTACGTGCGTGGGATGAGCACATGGGGGAAGAATTTGACCTAAAGGCGTTGCTGTTCGTGACCATCAATGATTGGCCTGCTCTCAGTAACCTTTTAGGACAGACAAACAAGGGATACCGCGCATGCATGCACTGTTTGGACGATACCGACAGTATATATTTGGCTAATTGTAAGAAGAATGTGTACCTGGGACATCGTCAATTTCTTCCGAGCAGGCATCCTGTAAGAAAGAAAGGCAAGCATTTCAAAGGTGAGGCGGATCACCGGACGAAGCCTCGCCACCGTACTGGTGCTGATGTACATGATATGGTCAAGGATTTGAAGGTGGTCTTTGGAAAGGGTCCTGGTGGACAACCTGTTCTGAATGACGCTGACGGACGCGCACCCATGTGGAAGAAGAAATCTATATTTTGGGACCTGCCCTATTGGAAAGACCTAGAGGTCCGCTCCGCAATCGACGTGATGCACGTGACGAAGAATATTTGTGTGACCCTGCTTAGCTTCTTGGGCGTGTATGGGAAGACAAAAGATACACCTGAGGCACGGGAGGACCAGCAACGTATGCATAGAAAAGATGGCATACATCAGGGTCATGCAAGCTACGCTCTTACCAAAGAAGAGAAGGAGATCTTCTTTGAATGCCTGCTTGGTATTAAGGTACCGTCTGGCTTCTCGTCGAATATAAAGGGAATAATAAACATGGCAGAGAAAAAGTTCCAGAACCTAAAGTCTCATGGCTGCCACGTGATTATGACGCAACTGCTTCCGGTTGCATTCAGGGGGCTTCTACCGGAAAAAGTTCGATTAGCCATTGTGAAGCTATGTGCATTTCTCAATGCAATCTCTCAGAAGGTAATCGATCCAGAAATCATACCAAGGTTAGAGAATGATTTGGTGCAATGTCTTGTTAGTTTCGAGTTGGTGTTCCCACCATCCTTCTTCAACATCATGACGCACGTCCTAGTTCACCTATGCAAAGAGATTAACGTTTTGGGTCCTGTATTTCTACACAATATGTTCCCCTTTGAGAGGTTCATGGGAGTCTTAAAGAAATATGTTCATAACCGTGCTAGGCCAGAAGGAAGCGTCTCCAAGGGCCATGAAAATGAGGAGGTCATTGAGTTTTGTATTGACTTTATTCCTGACCTTAAGCCGATTGGTGTTCCTGAATCGCGGCATAAGGGCAGACTGGATGGAAAAGGCACGCTAGGAGGGGAACAAATAATATGTATGGACGGACATTCTCTCACTGAAGCACACTACACAGTTCTACAGAATTCTGCCTTGGTGGCTTCGTATATGGATGAACACAAGAATTTGCTATGCTCCAAACACCCGAAGCGGTCTAATGACTGGATTACACATGAACAAACCAGGAGTTTCGCTAGCTGGTTGCAGACACGTACCATGCATGACACCTCTATTGAAGATGACCTGTACTTGCTGTCCGAGTTACCATCTTCGAATATAATGACTTTCAAAGGGTACGAGATAAATGGTAATACATTTACACGATCGCCCAAGATAAGAAGAGCACCAACCAAAACAGTGGTGTCCGCTTTGATGCAGAAACCAAGATGGGAAAGGAAACATATTATGGTTATATACAGGACATATGGGAACTTGACTATCGACGTGGTTTGAAGGTCCCTTTGTTTCGGTGCAAATGGGTCAATATGACACGAGGCGGGGTAACGGAAGACCCGCAGTACGGAATGACAACAGCGGATCTCAACAATCTTGCGTATGCAGACGAACCATTCGTCCTAGCCAATGATGTGGCACAGGTTTTCTATGTGAAGGACATGTCTATCAAGCCAAGAAAAAGAAAAGATAAGGAAGCGAATGCATCGTACGATGAGCCAAAGCGGCACATAGTTCTTTCTGGGAAGAGAAACATCATGGGAGTGGATGACAAGACAGACATGTCAGAAGATTATGAAAAGTTTGATGAAATTGCTCCATTCACAGTGAATATTGACCCGAGCATCCCGTTAAATGATGAAGATTTTCCATGGTTACGGCGCAAAGGGACACACGCGAAGAAAAAGTTTCAGACCCAAAGATCTGGGATGTGATCGGCTTCACTATCATCACTTTCTTCTGTGTTTCACACCCAGGAGGGAATCTCTATAATAGTTAGGGTAGTTATGTGTTTTGGCATTTGAAACGCGAAGAAATTTTATGTGCAAACAAATTCTTTCATGCCTTTATTGATTTTTAAAGATAAGTTATTCACAAACTAGTGATTCACACTAATTTCAAATAATTCAAAATTTAAACTATTCAAATTTGAAAACTACGGGCACTAACAGAAAGTTTGTAATTTTTTGTACCTAAAGCAAAAATATTCACAAAGAAACTCTAAATACACAAAAACAACTCAAAAATAAATAAAGCAAAAAAAAATAAAAAAAAGCCCGCCTACTGGGCCAGAGCGGCCTGCATACGACTAGAAACCCAACCTGTTGTTGGGCCAGGAT
Source organism: Triticum aestivum (assembly GCF_018294505.1). Taxonomy (NCBI): domain Eukaryota; kingdom Viridiplantae; phylum Streptophyta; class Magnoliopsida; order Poales; family Poaceae; genus Triticum; species Triticum aestivum. The sequence continues at coordinate 473,464,226 of NC_057797.1, read as the reverse complement.
GCAGGCCCGCAAAGGCCCAGTAGGCCCACAAGGCAGCACAGAACATGTAGGCCCAGTAGTCCTGCTTTGGAGAGGAGCTCGACAGAGCTACCGCATGGGGGGTTATAAACTAGTGCGGACGCCCCTCGGCTAGCGAGGTGGGACTAAACTTGCCGCACCGCACCTTGCCAGCGCACCCCCTTTAGTACCGGGTGGTGGCACCAACCGGTACTAAAGGGGTGCGGTTCCCGCCGCTTGGCTTGGCCAAAACAGGCCTTTAGTACCGGTTGATGGCTCCAACCGGTACTAAAGGTCCATCCTATATAACTAAACACTTCAAAAATTTCAGTTTCTCATCTGCTTCTTCTCCTCTGCCCCGTCGCCCGCCGCCCCCGTCTCCATATCCCTCGTCGCCGCCCCGTCGCCGCCCCGTCCCCGTCGTCGCCGCCCCGTTGTCCCCGCCCCCGTCGTCACCGCCGCGCCGTCCCGGCCCGTCCCACGTCGTCCCCGTCCCCGTCATCGCCACCCCGTCCCCGTCGTCGCCGCCCCGGCCCGTCCCCGTCGTCGCCGCCCCATCCCTGTCCCCATCGTCGCCATCCCCGTCGTCGCCGCGCCCGTCGCCGTCCCCGTTGCCGCCCCCCGTCGCCTCTCGCCTCACCGGTGAGCACACACACACACATACATTTTTCTAGTTTTTTAGTTATAGAAATAGTTATAAAAATGTTAGAAATTTTTCTTTTTTTAGTTATAGAAATAGTTAGTTATATAGCATTGTTAGAAATGTTATAGAAATGTTAGAATTGTTAGAAATTTTTCTGTTTTTTAGTTATAGAAATAGTTATAAAAAAGTTAGAATTGTTAGAAATTTTTTCTGTTTTTTAGTTATAGAAATAGTTATAAAAAAGTTAGAAATTTTTCTTTTTTTAGTTATAGAAATATTAGAAATGTTATACAAATGTTAGTTATATATATAGAAATGTTATAATTTTTTTTCCTGTTTTTTAGTTATAGAAATATTAGAAATGTTATAGAAATGTTAGTTACATAGCATTGTTAGAAATTATATAGGAATGTTAGTTACATAGAAATGTTAGAAATTTTAGTTATCAAAATCCAATCATTAAAAAATGTTACTTTTTGCGGGCATATAGCTAGTATTTGTTCTCGACGATGCCCGACCCGCATCCTTGCTGTCGACCCGTTCGCGAGGATGTCCGGCTAACCCATGTCCGGGACTGGGCTCCGCCGGGCTGGCACTAGGAGGAGCTGCCTGGAGGGGCGCGCCGCTTGATGAGGAACCCGGCCCCGGTCGTCGACCCTGATCTCGTTTGGTGGCGTTCGCGTGGGCCAGTTTCGGTGCGGAGGGAGCCGGCCCCGCCGGAGGTGGTACGTCGTCGTGTTAGGGAGGAGGACGAGCACGTCCATCGCTACATGGTTGCGTTAGTGGGCGGCAGGTTCTCCAATACCTGGCAGTTTCTTCAGGGATCTCACTTCAGCTATGATCCTGTGAGGGTTCCTTCTCTTTGGGTGTCCACCGCCCGCGCCGCATGATCCGACGATGTATTCGAGATTATATATTATTCGAGATGATGTATTCAAGATTATATCTATTATTCGAGATTATATATATTATTCGAGACGACATATTCGAGATGATATTCGATGATGATTATTATGTACTATGATTGATTCACTTTTTCCTTATTAATTGATTGCATCCATGCATTGTAATTTGAATATATTTCTTTTGGATTAGTTAAACAAAACCTATGGCGGACAATACCAGCAGAGAGGGAGAAGAGGCCCTGTTCAATATCATACGCAATCCTCGCGGGCCAGATGATGATCAGAATGAAGAAGATTATGACGACTCCGAATATCTAAACAACACTGGGGAGGGTGATATGATATTCGATCGCGATGACCGAATTGACAAAGAAAATGTGGATCTTGAAACAACAAAGACCGGCGAGGTATATATATTTATATAAGCAGGCATCTGGTGATCATCACATGTTTTAAATGACTTGAAGATATATTAACGAATCGATCTTTCTTCTTTCAGCCATCCGGATCGAGCAAATCTTCAGGCAACAGGACGAAACGAGGCCCGAACAAAAAGTTGAAGGAGGGTGTAAAGTACAATCTCGAGGCAATCAGACCTAATGGCGAACCATTAGCGCCTAAGAAGATTGCGGACAAGTTCATTCGTCAGTGCGGAGTTCTTGTGAAGGACCAACTCCCGATCTCCCTTCAAGAATGGAGAGAGCCAGCAAAGCCACGTCCAGGAGTTACTTTTGTCGACGACAGACAAAAACATTTGCTTTGGGAAACGCTCATGTCACATTTCACCCTACCAGATTATTTCATAGATGCAGATGTGGAGAAAGTCAAGGACGCTGCTCTTAGGAAGATGGCGGTTGCATTCAAGAACCACAAGATGAGTGAATGGGCCAAGTACGTCAAGGGAGGAAGGAAGACTCCAGTATTCGAGGGAACACTAGAGAAGCAAAGAGCTCATTGGGACGATTTCATGAAATTCAAGGATTCGGAATTATCTAAGGAACGGTCCAGAATAAACAAGGCCAATGCCGCAAAAAAGGATAAGTTCCATAAGCTGGGGCCAGGTGGCTCTGCGGTGGGAATGCCTAAGTGGGATAAGTCTGAGAAAGAGATGCTGGATGCATGTGTCACTCCAAAAACATTGAGCTGGCCCCCCAGGTGCAGGACTTGGTTCTATGCGCATGGAGGGGAGTTGGACCCGAAGACAGGCAAAGTTTCGAAGAAGGCATGTCTGGACGGAGCCGTAGATAAGCTACTTGTTGCAATAGAAGAGGCTCGATCGGGGTTGTTCGAGCCCAACAGAGAGAACGACGAGCTTACGCGTGCCCTGGGAAATCCTGAACACCCGGGAAGAACACGAGGCATGGGCGCTATTCCGTGGTATGAGGGGTTTTTGAACTGGAACACCGACTACAGAACCCGTGCGAGAAAGAAGATTGCGGAGGAGAAGAAGAGGAAGATGGAGGAGGACTAGAGGAAGCTAGACTATGAACGCCTTCAAGGCCTAGAATCAGCACATGCGGACTTGGCAATCAAATTCCAGCGGCAGCAGGAGCAGATCGACTCACTTAGCCAGCAAAGGGGGTCTCAGCAGCTAGCGGATGATCCACCAATGGATAGCACCATCCCATCCATGCCGAGAAGGAGCGTGGGTTCCGCCCCGGGCGACGCATTGCTGGATAGCTACCCAGTGGATGACATCATGGAGAACACTAACTGCGAGCTACACTTCAAAATGAAGAACATATCCATGAAGGTGGCGGACGCCCTTGCTTTTACAAATCCCCCCGAGGCAACCTTCCATTGCAACCTGATTCCAGTGGGCTATGCTCGTGTCTTGGTTGATGAGGTGGTGGACCAATATTCGGGGCTAGAGCTTGACATTCCTGGAGGTGACGATGAGCACACACTAGGAGAGGCCAACCACCGTATCATCCTATGGAGAAAGGATTGCATCATCTTTCGAAGGCCACCGACACCGCGTCATCCGACTCCTCGTCGCAGTCCGCCACCGAGTCAGCAGACTCCCGCTCCTCCAAGTCCACCAACGCGTCAGGCCACTCCTCCTCCAAGTCCGGCATAGCTTCAGACCACTCCTCCTCCTCCAAGTCTGGCAAAGTGTCAGGCCACTCCTCCAAGTCCGGCACAGCTTCAGGCCACTCCTCCTCCAAGTCCGGCACAACTTCAGGCCACTCCTCCTCCTCCAACTCAGCCACGTCAGCCGTCTTCGCCGCCTCAGCAATCACGGAAGAGATCCGCCTCAGCTATGGTGCGTAGCGGTACAAGTCGAGGTAGTACTGGAGGTACAGGCAGAGGCAAGCGATTTCAATATGGTCTAAGCCTCGCGCCTCTTCCGCAGAGGCCTTACGACAAGTCCGAGGAGGAAAACGTAGCCATATCGAAGGCCGAGGTGGAAGCCCATTTTGCACCGAAACTGCCGCCGCCGCCAAGGGAGAAAGTGCATGTGGAAAAGATTGACCACTTCATTCGTATGGCTAGACCACCAGCTCCCAAGCCCGTTGACTCAGACTATGAGCGCCACAGCAAGAAGTTAAATCGAGCACGTCTACAGAAAGAGGCGAGCTCGAGCTCGAGCAAATCAGCTGGCAAAAGGAGCGGTAAAACCGTTCCCCAGCTGGGAGAACAGGCAGCGCAATCAATCCCCCCGCTTGTTGTGCCAACAACACATGAGAGTAGGCACGCCCAATATTATTGTGGGCAATCCGTTAACGTTCCCGGGGTGGGCGATGTGGTAATAACCGAGGAGCATATTGCGCAGGCTGAATCGATCGGGATCACTGTTGGACAACTCCTCGATATCGAGCCCATGTCTCCGACTAGAGAGGAGGAAATAAAACGGAAATATGCCCGGGGCCAACCTTTGGTCGAGCCAGAGGAGATCAATAAGCTCCCAACGAGAATGTATGAATTGCATCAATGGTACATGGACATTACCAAGATTTCCAATCGAGAGTCCCTTATGGTGAATGTCAACAAGGAGCATTACTACCATGAGAAAGCTGTGACCGTTGAGTATTCAGAACTATTTCAGCTATACAATAAAGACGCACTCGACAAATCTATCATCAGTTGCTATTGTCTGTAAGTGATTTCTTTCTGTAATTTAAGTCTCAAGCTAGTTGTAGTGATCATTTTGATCAATCATTACCTATAATTATCCTCACTATATTCTTTTCTGTGGTATTATGCAGGATGAAGATTTATGAAATGAAAAAAGGTGGACGCTATGGCATTGGGTTCGTTGACCCAAATACCATTAATGAATACACATGGAAAATAGATCCATATCACGAAAAAAGTGTAGAGGAAAGCATGCTACAGTTCTTCAAGGAACTCAAATACAATGAAGATATACTACTTCCTTACAACTTCCAGTGAGTCACACTGTCTTGTACTACAAATTCTATTTTTCCCTACTAGCTATAGCTACATGTTTTTGCTTACATATGCCCGCTTAATTAAGACATGCAAACGTGTGTGCATGCAGATTTCACTGGATCTTGTTAATCATTAAAGTTGATGAAGGAACAGTTGAAGTACTGGACTCACTACTTAAGAAAGCAAGTGACTACACCATCGTGAAGGGGATAGTCAACATGTAATTTCAATCATTATTAACTATATCTCGGCCTATTTAATTAGTTCATCATTTCCTGATAACAACTATTTAATAACCCATTTATTCATTTTCTTTGTCGGCGGGCAGGGCTTGGGCAAAGTTCATCAGGGCCACTCCAGGCCCATGGAAACGAAATCTGAAATGGTATCGACCCAAGGTAAGTAATTAAGTAGTAATAGCTAGCTGCCATCTCTTTAATTATCATGCTTGATTAATTATTATCTGATCAAACTCCATTCTCGTAAAGGCCCTGAAGCAGGCGCCGGGGAATGATCTATGTGCATACTACGTTTGCGAGAACATTCGCATGATGGCATCCGAAAGGAGCAAATCTCAAAGACAGGAGTGGGTACGATATTGATTGTCATAACACTATTCACAATTTTTACACCATTATCGATATCTAGTCACACAACTAATACACATGCATATTGATCTCCTTCTTAACAGTTCAAAGAGGTGTGGGACAAGCTCCTAGCACAGGACCGCATAGAAGCAATTCAAGAGGAAATAGCGGGATTTTTGCTCGACCAGGTCATAGATCCCAAAGGAGAATACTATTACCCGCTACCGCCCCCATGAACCACTTCCAATTGTTATGGTGCTCCGAAGGCACCAATTAGCTAGGCTAATGCCACCGGCTCCGAAGGCACCAATTAGGAGAAATTGTATATATATATATACATGTGTGTATATATGTGTGAATTAATTAATGGTGGTTGTGAGACATTCGATGATATATATATATATATATATATATATATATATATATATATATATATATATTATGATCGGTTCTACTAGAAATTCTATTTATATATATGCATAACGTGTACAATATGTAGTGTCGTAAAATACCAGCAAACGAAAAATAATTAAATGGAAACACAAAATTAAATGAAAAAGAAATCATAAACCCAACCCCCCCCATCATTTTAATACCGGTTGGTGACACCAACCGGTACTAAAGGTCTCCCTGCCCCCGAAGCTGGCTCGTGCCACGTGGTAGCCCTTTAGCACCGGTTCGTGCTGAACCGGTACTAAAGGGGGGGGCTTTAGTGCCCACATTTTAGTGTCGGTTACCGAACCGGCACTAAAGGGCCTTACGAACCGGTGCTATTGCCCGGTTCTGTACTAGTGAACACCACTCCCTACTATATTATTTTTCTTGCTCTTTTTGACTTTGCCATGTCAAGCCGTACCCACAACACAACAGAATAAAATCTTTCTTCAGAACTCCGGTACTCTATTAAAAGGAGGCCTTAATATCCCTTAGTTTCCGCTAGGACCCCGCTGCCACGGGAGGGTAGGACAAAAGATGTCATGCAAGTTCTTTTCCATAAGCACGTATGACTATATTCGGAATACATGCCTACATTACATTGATGAATTGGAGCTAGTTCTGTGTCACCCTAGGTAATGACTGCTACATGATGAACCACATCCGGCATAATTCTCTATCACTGATCCATTCCCTATGAGCTTTCCATATATTGTTCTCCACTTATTTACTTTTCCGTTGCTATTGTTACAATCACTACAAAACACCAAAGATATTACTTTTGCTATCGTTACCTTTTGCTACCGTTACCACCACTATCATATTACTTTGCTACTAAACACTTTGTTGCAGATATTAAGTTTCCAGGTGTGGTTGAATTGACAAATCAGCTGCTAATACTTGAGAATATTCTTTGGCATCCCTTGTGTCGAATCAATAAATTTGGGTTGAATACTCTACCCTCGAAAACTGGTGCGATCCCCTATACTTGTGGGTTATCAAGACTATTTGCTGGCGCCGTTGCTTGGGAGCATAGCTCTATTCTTTGAGTCACTTGGGATTTATATATGCTTATCATTATGAAGAACTTGAAAGATCCAAGAACCAAGATTTATCCCTCAACTACGAGGGGAGGTAAGGAACTGCCATCTAGCCCTGCACTTGATTCACCTTCTGTTTTGAGTAAGCTTGCGACACCTAAAGCTGCTTCTCCTATTAATTCTGATATGTCGCATATTATTGATGATGCCACTTCTGATACTTATGATGAAACTACTTCTATGCTTGATATTACTGTGTCACTTGGTGAATTTCTCGATGAACAACTTGCTAGGGCTAGAGAGAATGAAATTACTGAAACTGATAATATTGATGAAAGTGATGGTGAAGGCTCTCCTAATAAATATGAATTACCTGTTGTGCCTGAAGGCTATGTTATGGTTGAAGAAACTAAAAGAGACTTTCTTGCTTGCAATGATAGAAGTGATCTTAAGAAATTATTAGCTAAGCTTAAACAAAAAACTCTGAATGCTAGAATGAAATATGATCCTACTTATGCTACTTCACCTATCTTTGTTACTGATAAGGATTATGAATTCTCTATTGATCCTGATATAATTACTTTGGTCGAATCTGATCCTTTTTACGGCTATGAATCTGAAACTGTTGTGGCACATCTTACTAAATTAAATGATATAGCCACCCTATTCACTAATGATGAGAGAACTCACTACTTTTATATCCTTAAAATATTTCCGTTCTCATTAAAGGGTGATGCTAAGATATGGTTTAATTCTCTTGATCCTGGTTGTGTGCGTAGTCCCCAGGATATGATTTATTACTTCTCTACTAAATATTTCCCAGCTCATAAGAAACAAACTACCTTAAGGGATATATATAATTTTGTCCAAATTTAAGAAGAGAGTCTCCCACAAGCTTGGGGAGGCTTCTCCAATTACTTAATGCTTTTCCTGATCATCCTCTTAAGAAAAATGAAATACTTGATATCTTTTATAATGGACTAACCGATACTTCCAGAGATTACCTGGATAGTTGTGCTGGTTCTGCTTTCAGGGAAAGAACACCGGATGAAGCTGAAATTATATTGAATAATATGTTGACAAATGAGAATAATTGGACACTTCCTGAGCCAGCTCCTGAGCCAACTCCTGAGCCTATTCTTAAACCAACACCGAAGAAAAGGGGTGTTCTATTTCTCAGTCCTGAAGATATGCAAAAGGCAAAGAAATCTATGAAAGAAAAAAGGTATTAAAGCTGAAGATGTTAAGAATTTACCTCCTATTGAAGAAATACATGGTCTTAATCTACCGCCTATTGAAGAAACACATGGTCTTGATAACCCGACACAGGTAGTAAAGGTAAATTCTCTCTATAGATATGATAAAGCTGAAATCCCTCCTACTAAGTTTGCTAGCCAATGTTTGGATGATTTTGATAACTTTATGGTTAAGCAAGAAGACTTCAATGCTTATTTTGGTAGACAATTGAAACAAAATGCTTACATGATTGAACACTTGGGTGATTATATGTCTAGAGTTAAAGCTGAACTTAAACTCATTAGTAAACATGCTTCTATGGTCACCACTCAAGTAGAACAAGTACTTAGAGCTCAAAATGATTTGCTCAATGAGTTGAATAGTAAGAATAGTGATTTTGCTGTTAGAGTGGCTACTAGAACTGGTAAAATGACTCTGGAACCGTTGTATCCTGAAGGCCACCCTAAGAGAATTGAGCAAGATTCTCAGAGAAATAATAGAGATGCACCTAGTCCTTCTAAAAGGGAGAAAAAGAAAAATGATAGGACTTTGCATGATTCTAGTGAACCTATTGCTGAAACACCTGAGAATCCAAATATATTTCTATTTCTGATGTTGAAACACAATCTGGTAATGAACATGAAACTAGTGATAATGTTAATGATGATGTTCATGTTGATGCTCAACCTAGTAATGATAATGATATAGAAATTGAACCTGTTGTTGATCTTGATAACCCACAATCAAAGAATCAACGTTATGATAAGAAATACTTTGTTGCTAGGAAGCACGGTAAGGAAAGAGAGCCTTGGGTTCAGAAACCCATGCCTTTTCCTCCCAAACCATCCAAGAAAAAAGATAATGAGGATTTTGAGCGCTTTGTTGAAATGATTAGACCTATCTTTTTGCGTATGTGATTAACTGATATGCTCAAAATGAATCCTTATGTTAAGTATATGAAAGAAATTGTTACTAATAAAACAAAGATACCGGAAGCTGAGATTTCCACCATGCTTGCTAATTATACTTTTAAGGGTGGAATACCAAAGAAACTTGGAGATCCAGGAGTACCCACTATACCATGCTCCATTAAAAGAAACTATGTTAAAACTGCTTTATGTGATCTTGGAGCCGGTGTTAGTGTTATGCCTCTCTCTTTATATTGCAGACTTGATTTGAATAAGTTGACACCTATTGAAATATCTTTGCAAATGGCTGATAAATCAACTGCTATACATGTTGGTATTTGTGAGGATGTGCCTGTTGTGGTTGCAAATGTTACTATTTTAACGGACTTTGTTATTATTGATATTCCCGAGGACGATAGTATGTCTATTATTCTTGGAAGACCCTTTTTGAATACTACAGGGGCTGTTATTGATTGCAACAAAGGCAATGTCACTTTTCATGTTAATGGTAATGAGCATACGGTACACTTTCCGAGGAAACAACCTCAAGTTCATAGTATCAATTCTATTGGAAAAATTCCATCGATTATTTTTGGAGGTTTTGAATTTCCTCTTCCTACTGTCAAGAAGAAATATGATATTCTAATTATTGGGGATGTGCATATCCCCGTTGAGGTAACATAGTGTTATTCGAAATTTCTCCTATTTCATGTTACTCGAAATGAGTTTGTTAACAAGACTTGATCAACCTTGTTAGTCGATTCCATTTGATGATCATGAAATGGATGAAGTTAGAAAGCACAACCTTCTGTACCCTCCTTTTAGTTTCCATTATTTAGTTGAAATAAAGTAAAAATAGTATTCTTTGTCTGTTTTCTGAATTAACCATGCAATAAAAATACCCCAAAAATAAAAGTTCTCCAAATGCCTTGAAATTTAAATATGATTTTTTCTGGAATATTTGAGAATATTTGGCACCGAGAACACAGCAGGGGAGCTGGCACCTGGCCACGAGGGTCCAGGGCGCGCCCCCTGCCTCGTGGGCCCATGGTGGCCTTCCTCCACTTATTCCTGCACCCACACACTTCTTCTTCCTCCCAAAAAAATCACCATCCAGCTCAAGCACGAGTTCTAGCTCATTTTGCTGCGATTTTCGATCTCCTTGCTCAAAGCACCTCTCACAAAACTGCTTTGGGGGATTGTTCCTTGGTATGTGACTCCTCCATTGATCCAATTAGTTTTTGTTTTAGTGCTTTATTCATTGCAAATTTGTGCTGCCTAGCTGACCATGTTCTTGTGCTTGCATGTCAAATTTTTATGGTTCCAAGTAGTTCTAATGCATGATATAGGCTCTAGACACTTGTAGGAGTAGTTGCTATCAATTTTGTTGAGTTTGGTTTACTTTTATTTTGAAGTTACTAAAAATTTCAGAAATTTTTCAGAGGAAGAAATATGTTTAGGAAAATGTAGCAAGGTGGTTCTTCAAGGAAACAAGGACCCAGGCTTGCAATGCGTGATGCTGATGATGAGCCACCAAGGGACGCCCCAGTGCGGCCTTGTGAATGGCCTTCAGAGAACTTTATGGATCAAGCTGGAATTAAGGAAGAATTCAATGCATACTTGCGTAATGCTGATCTTGTGAGCGTTGAGGCAGAAAAGTGTCGCCAGTACCACTATCTCACTAGTTCCTTTGTGAGGAGGTTTGAATTTTCATCTTCACGCAATTCTCAAACTGTCATGTTTGATCTTTATGAAAATTCTTATACTATGGACTTGGAGGATTTTACCACTGCTTGCAAACTTCCACAATGGGGTAGTGCTAGTGAACCTCGCAAATCTGAGTTTAGAGATTTCCTTGCTAGTATAACTGTGGGGGAATCTAGAGATATAACACAAGCTACCACAGGGAGCATTCATTTTCCTGCTGTGCATTATTTTGCTCTCTTCATAGGTAGATGCATTAATGGTAAAGATCAAGCATGTCACATGTGTGTCACCTCAGTATTCTTAGGAGTGCTGTGTTAGGAGATAAATCTTATAATTTGGGTGCCATTGTTGCACGTAGGTTGCATCATAATAGATATAATGGAGATTTCTTTGGTGGAATTTATGCAACCCGTATAGCTAATTTTCTTGGTATAACCATACGTGAGGATGATATTGAGTTGCCTCCTGCTAATTTGGATTATGAGGCTATGGTTCGTCATCATTTTGTTGAGAGGAATGATCAGCTCCTCCAGTACCAACTAATCTTTGATAGACGACGCGCCTATCACGTCAGTCTCCCTGCTTCTACCTTATTTGACTTTCAGGCAAGGGGGAGATATTACATAACCAGAGAGGAGGCGGATAAGTATAAGAGAAGGGCGGAGACAGCCCGTCTCCAAGCGGCAGCCCATGAGGCAATAGCTGCTGCATCACAGTACGAACCAACTATAACTTTGGATATCCGCCAGGCCAGCCGTGGCCATAGACCAACTTAGGCCAAAAGCCTAAGCTTGGGGGAGTACGTATTTCCCACCGACATTACATTTATGTTCACACACTCATTGCTAGATGTCGGTGCTCATACTTTTTCATTGTAATATCCATGCTACTTTATTTTCCTTTTTATGCTTTCTTCTTGTGTGTTTAATAAACCTTAAGAAAAACAAAACAAAAAAATTAGTTGTAGCTTTTAATTAGTTTACTTTCCATGCTTGTAGTAGTAATTAAAAAGAAAACTCAAAAAGATTTCCTTTTCTTCTTTTGCTTGTTGGGAGCTTTCCAGTGTAAATAGTTTTATTTCTTTTCTTTTCTTTTCTTTGGGGGTCGATAGGAGAAGACCATAATTAAATTGTTGAAGTGACTTCTATATGCATTATTGTTGATTTAACCAAGAGTTCATATTGCCTTGTCTTCTCCTGTTTATTGAATGCTTGCAGATTCCAGCTTAGTCCAATGCACGTGCACTATTATTATTATTCACATCATTCGGTCGTGCAAGTGAAAGGCAATTATGACGATATATGATGGACTGATTGAGATGGGAGAAGCTGGTATGAACTCGACCTCTCTTGTTTTTGTAAATATGATTAGTTCATCATTCCTGATTCAGCCTATTATGAATAAACATGTTTGCAATGACAATTAGAGATTATAGTTGCTTATGCCATGCTTAATTAGCTAGGAGCTTATAATGGTTTACCTTGCGTGCCAACATGCTATAAAAATGGCTGTGATGTGGTATGATGGGGTGGTATCCTCTTTTGAATGATTTAAGTGACTTGACTTGGCACATGTTCACACATGTAGTTGAAACAAAATCAACATAGCCTTCACGATATTTCTGTTCATGGTGGATTATATCCTACCCATGCTTGCACTCAATGTTCATTGACTTTAATGCATGTTCATGGCTGTTGTCGCTCTCTAGTTGGTCGCTTCCCAGTCTTTTGCTAGCCTTCACTTGTACTAAGCGGGAATACTGCTTGTGCATACAATTCCTTAAACCCCAAAGTTATGCCATATGAGTCCACCATACCTACCTATACACGATATCTACCTGCCGTTCCAAGTAAATTTTATGTGCCAAACTCTAAACCTTCAAATAAACATTCTATTTTGTATGCTCGAATAGCTCATGTATCAACTAGGGCTATCCGTATCTTCCATGTTAGGCGGGTTATTCTCAAGAGGAGTGGACTCCGCTCCTCACTCACGAGAAAATGGCTGGTCACCGGGATGCCCATTCCCATGCTTTATGCAAATCAAATCAAATAATTACAAACAAAACTCCCACTGGGACTGTTGTTAGTTGGAGGCACTCATTGTTTCGAGCAAGCCATGGATTGATGCTTGTTGGTGGAGGGGGAGTATAAACTTTACCATTCTGTTTGGGAACCGCCTATAATGTGTGTAGCATGGAAGATATCGCCATCTCTTGGTTGTTATGTTGACAATGAAAGTATACCGCTCAAAATATTATTCATCACTATTCACTACTAGGAAAAGGCCTACTAGTGGCGCACCTGTTTTGCCTACTAATGGCGCACTACAGGTGTGCCACTAGCATGACGCCATTAGTATTTTTTACTAATGGCGCACATGTGGTGCGCCATTAGTATCCCACAGGTGCGCCATTAGTATCCCACAGGTGCGCCATTAGTATATGGTATACTAATGGCACACCACATAGAAGTGCGCCATTAGTAACAAAATTTTTTTTCAAATTCTTTTTCAATTTTATTTTTAAAAAAATCATTTTTTTCATTTTTTTCTTAATCTCGGGTCACTATGGCTTAATCTCGGGTCAATATGCTTAATTCAAGTCAAATCACACTCTGTGGTCAAACTTCTCGGAAGGTCACCCATCCTCACACTACTCCAGCCCAAGCATGCTTAACTTTGCAGTTCTATCCAACCCCAGCACCAGCTCACTTCACAGGCACTTGTTGATATATCTATCATATCAATCCTATTAAACCTTGTTGATGTCTAAGACTTTGTTCATGTTCATGAGTATGATGAAATTTTGAAAAAATATTTCAAACTTCCGGGTCATATTACGTATCATATTTTGAAGAAAAAAAATGAAACCAATTTTTTCTGTTACTAGTGGCGCACCTAGCAAATGGTGCGCCACTAGTAAGTTTGAATTTTTTTTCATTTTCCCCCCTCTAGATCTTAAAAGCCCCGTATCTTTCTTTCTGTTAGGTTTTGGGGGATTTTGAAGATGTTGAACTTAGTTCCCCCAGTTCAATTGGGATGTAACTTTTCAAGTAGATGATTTTTCATATAAAAACTTTTTAATCCTAGTTCGTATGCAAAAGTTATGCCCATTTTACTAAATTCCAGAGAAATTTTGCAAATAAACTCGAAATTCGTATTTGTAAATTTTCCCAACAACTAGACCACGTATCACATGGGAAACTTATTTTTTATTATTTTTTTGACATTTCCATCATTTTCTTTTACTTTTTTTAAAACTGAAAAGGCGGTCCACGGGGGGGGGGGGGGGGGTGCATTTAGCACCAGGGTTACTAATGGCGCACCACACATCAGGTGCGCCATTAGTAACCCTGGTGCTAAATATATTACTAATGGCGCAACTGGTGTGTGGTTTAACTAGTAATGGCGCACCGTCCACTGGTGCGCCATTACTAACAATTTTTCTCATTTTTTTTCAAAACTACTAATGGCGCACGGTGGGTGTGGTGCGCCATTACTATGTCAACTAGTAATGGCGCACTATCCCATGGTGCGCCATTACTAACAATTTTTTTTCAAAACTACTAATGGCGGACCACACACCAGGTGCGCCATTAGTAATATATTACTAATGGCGCACCTAGCAGTGGCGCACCACATACATGGTGCGCCATTAATGTCCATATCATCTATAGCCCTTTTCCTAGTAGTGATTTTAAAATCGAGCTATGGCACCTCTACAAATCCCTTCTTCCCTCTGCGAAGGGCCTATCTATTTACTTTTATGTTAAGTCATCATCCTCTTATTTAAAAGCACCAGCTGGAGAGCACCTCTGTCATTTGCATTCTTTACTGATTAGTTTACATTGAGTATGACTTGACTGGATCTCTTTTACCATGAATTACAATGTCTAGTCAGTCCTTGATCTTTAAAGGTGCTCTGCATTTATGTTTTGCGGTCTCACAAAGGGCTAGCGAGATACCCATCTTGTTATATCATATTATGATTATTTTGAGAAAGTGTTGTCATCCGAGATTTATCATTATTGCTCGCTAGTTGATTATGCCATTGATATGAGTAAACATGAGACCTAAGCGTTATTGTGAATGTGGTTAGTTCATAATATTTGCTGAAAACTTGAATGCTGGCTTTACATATTTACAACAACAAGAGTAAACAGAGTTTGTAAAAGTTTTTCTTTATCACTTTCAGTTGTCAACTGAATTGCTTGAGGACAAGCAAAGGTTTAAGCTTGGGGGAGTTGATACATCTCCGTCGTATCTACTTTTCCAAACACTTTTGCCCTTGTTTTGGACTCTAACTTGCATTATTTGAATGGAACTAACATGGACTGACGCTGTTTTCAGCAGAATTGCCAGGGTGTTATTTTTGTGCAGAAATAAAAGTTCTCGGAATGACCTGAAAATCAACGGAGAATTATTTTGGAATATATAAAAAATACTGGAAGGAAGATCCACGTCAGGGGGGCCTCCACCTGTCCACGAGGGTTGGAGGCGCGCCTGCCCCCCTGGGCGCGCCCCCCTGCCTCGTGGGCCCCCTAACGCTCCACCAACCTCAACTCCAACTCCATATATTCACTTTCGATGAGAAAAAAAATCAGAGAGAAAGATTCATCGCGTTTTACGATACGGAGCCACCGCCAAGCCCTAAACTCTCTCGGGAGGGCTGATCTGGAGTCCGTTCGGGGCTCTGGAGAGGGGAATCCGTTGCCGTCGTCATCATCAACCATCCTCCATCACCAATTTCATGATGCTCACCGCCGTGCGTGAGTAATTCCATCGTAGGCTTGCTGGACAGTGATGGGTTGGATGAGATTTATCATGTAATCGAGTTAGTTTTGTTAGGTTTTGATCCCTAGTATCCACTATGTTCTGATATTGATGTTGCTATGACTTGGCTATGCTTAATGCTTGTCACTAGTGCCTGAGTGCCATGATTTCAGATCTGAACCTATTATGTTTTCATGAATATATGTGCGTTCTTGATCCTATCTTGTAAGTCTATAGTCACCTACTATGTGTTATGATCCGGCAACCCCGAAGTGACAATAATCGGGACTACTCCCGGTGATGACCATAGTTTGAGGAGTTCATGTATTCACCATGTGTTAATGCTTTGGTCCGGTACTCTATTAAAAGGAGGCCTTAATATCCCTTAGTTTCCGCTAGGACCCCGCTGCCACGGGAGGGTAGGACAAAAGATGTCATGCAAGTTCTTTTCCATAAGCACGTATGAATATATTCGGAATACATGCCTACATTACATTGATGAATTGGAGCTAGTTCTTTGTCACCCTATGTTATGACTGTTACATGATGAACCATATCTGGCATAATTCTCTATCACCGATCCATTGCCTACGAGCTTTCCATATATTGTTCTCCGCTTATTTACTTTTCCGTTGCTATTGTTACAATCACTACAAAACACCAAAAATATTACTTTGCTATCGTTACCTTTTGCTACCGTTACCACTACTATCATATTACTTTGCTACTAAACACTTTGTTGTAGATATTAAGTTTCCAGGTGTGGTTGAATTGACATCTCAGCTGCTAATACTTGAGAATATTCTTTGGCTCCCCTTGTGTCGAATCAATAAATTTGGGTTGAATACTCTACCCTCGAAAACTATTGCGATCCCCTATACTTGTGGGTTATCAACAACTCCGTAATTTGTTGATGACACGATCAATTGACCAGTCAAACGGTCCACATTGAGCAGTGCATATTACCATAGGGCCCACCCTTCAGCGCGTATATGAAGGACAAAAATGGTAATAAATTAGTGGTCGGTGGGTACTCGAAGTCGTGAGACCTCTGGTTGGCAGTCGCCGGCGGTGGGGGGCGCGTTGATTGGGCGGTGGGGCTGGTTGGCAGTCGTCGGCGGTGGGGGCGCGTTGATTGGGCGGTGGGGTGGGGATCGCCGGAGAAAAAGCTCGGCGCGGGGGGGCCTAGAGGGATGGCCGGTCCAGCGGTGGACCGGCGATGGGGAGTGGTTTCAGGGTGGGCGGGGCGGCGCGGGCCGGCGGTTCAGCCGGTGGTGGTTGGCGGCCAGGGGCGTGGAGTTTGATGATAAACTACAGGCCCTTGATTTCGTATCCAACGGCTGGAAAATCTAATGACCAGAGATGAAAAAGTCAGTTGACTGACGTGTAGCCTCACCCCGCACATACACATGCACGCACGCAAGACATGCATGCATGCAGGCATGCAACACTAACACGTACACATAACGAACACACGCAGGCATGCAGGCGTGCAACACTGACATGTACACATGAACACATGCACGTACACACACATGCATGCAACACTGAAACGTACCCTTGCACGCATGCAACACTCGCACGCCTGCATGCACACAGCACACGACGCAAGACACACGCTCAACCTATACGTGCATGCACCCTTTGTTAAGGACATGGATTGTTACGGGTATTAATCAATCTTATCTGTGATAAGCAGAACATTGATGTTTGCAACGGTCTTCATGAATCACAACGTATCGAATGGGCTATCAACATAGTAGGCTTATCTACATGAAAAGGATGATGTCACACTCAATGAACAATCATCGGTTTATGAAATGCCTGTTATGTTAAAAAAAGAGGCAAACCATGTGGGGCCTACCTTAGAGGCAAGGCTCTATACAGTGGAGTACTTTTGATGTGTCCCGTCAACTCGCAGAATGAGGAGAGGCTTGCTTAATACATTGTCTCCCCCGCCCACGGGCGCGGTGGCTCGCAGGATGAGCTGAAGCTTACTTACTAGTAGTAGTATTGTACGCCTTACGCCCACTCCCTCGCGAAGTCTTTTCCTCCCACCGATCTACGCCCTAGCTTGCTAAGATCTCACAGATGAACTCGACGAACACGCAACACAGAAAGACACAATATTTATACTGGTTCGGGCCACCGTTGTGGTGTAATACCCTACTCCAGTGTGGCGGTGGTGGATTGCCTCTAGGGCTGATGATGAACAATACAAGGGGAAGAACAGCCTCCTGAGGTTGAGGTGTTCTCGTGCTTGGTGCACTTGTGTGCTTGGGGATGATCTTGATGATCCGTCCACTCTTGTCCGTCCCCCTTTCATGGCGGTGGCTAGCTCTACTTATATAGGCCCTAGTCCTCTTCCCAAATATTGAGCGGGAAGGGAGCCAACAACGGCGAGCAAATTTAAAGGGGGACATCTAGTACAAGCTATCCTGACAAAGGTGGTCTCCGCCTGTGAAAGGCTCTAGTGGTGACGCCGTCTTGGGCTCCACGATGACCTCCGTCTTGCCGTCCTTCTGGTCTTGGTCTTGTTGCACCGATATGGCGACCTTTGCCTGACGCCTCAGTACTCCTCGCCTGCGCTGGCCTCCTTAGCACCAAAGAGGAAACAAGGACGTTGCGCGTGCTGGTGCCCGCCTGGTGTCAATCGTCATGGCTCACGTCACGAGAGCCTCGTGAGGTTTACCTCGCCTTGATATCTCCGCCCCTCGTGAGCCTGCCCGACTAGGCCACTCCAGAGGAGGTCTCGTGTCGTCCGCCTCGCGAGGCTTGGCTCCTCGCGAGGGTCTTGGATGCCTTGTTGATGAAGATGGGCCGTCCAGTCTACTGGCTTAGCCACGCCGCGGGTCGCACGCAGGCAAGTCTGGGGACCCCCCGTTCCCAGAACGCCGACAGTAGCCCCCGGGCCCAAGGTGCGCTCGGGCTTGGCTTCGCGGCGAAGCCAAGGGTCAAGTACAGAGCACCGCGGCCCCCCAAAAGCCTGCGGCCTTGGTGGATGTGTGGCGGTTTATTGGACATGGGCGTCTCCGCTTCCCCATGCCGCCTTTGAATCCGCCTGGCTATGCGGACCCGCCTCTTACACGGTTATTCTTCCTTCGCCACGCCTGGCTCTTGCAATCTCCCTGCTTCCTTGAGGCCCTGCTCTGCCCTCCCAATGTGACTTGCGCTCCGCCTGCTTCACCGCCATGACACCGAAACAAGCCGAAAAGGGGAAGAAACCTCTGTCTCCACCAACTGCGCCTCCATCCTTCGAGCCGGCGCTCCGCTGGCCTCGGGTGCTCAACGACAAGGCCATGGACAAGGTGCGCCCCATGCTTGCCTCCAGTTTCAACGAGTGGGGAGAGACGGTGGCTTGGCCCGCGTCTCACGCCCGCATGGCTCGGGCAGTCACCGAGGTTCCGATCTTCATAGAGTCCATCTGGGCTGGCCTGATCCTCCCTTCTCCGCCTTCTTCAATGCGGTGCTCGAGCATTATCAGATCCACATGCTCCATATCGACCCTCAATCTGTGACCCTTCTTGCCGTCTTCGCCTTCTTGTGTGAGGCCATGGTGTGCATCGCTCCTTCCATGGCACTCCTCCGCCACTTCTTCTCATTGCATCTCACCGATCCCCGACAGAGCTCGGGGTGCGTGAGCTTCCAGGCTGTGGCAGTGACGGCGGGCGTAGGGATTGACTTCGAGCTTCCTTCATCCACGAGCGAGTTCCGTATTCGATGGGTGCTTGTTGACGCCGACGTGCTCAACCCTCTGCTCCAAGTTCCGGCGGGGCCCACTGTTCCAAACTCCAGCTGGGGCCATCAGAAGCTCACGAGCCCCCGCCTTGCCCCCATCTGGGCCAGGCTGAGGTGGTTAAAGGACCTCGACATGACTGCGCCCATGGTGGTTAAGGAGTTCATCAGGCGCCGAGTCGCTCCACTTTAGCGCCACTTCCGCCCGATGTGGGATTTGCTCCGCAGCCAGGACAACATGAGGTTTCAGGAGACGGGGCTTTCCCTTGTGGTGCGGCAAACAGTGCTCATGGTCCTATCGGGTGTCCCTCTGCCGGATGAGATGCCCAAGAACAGCTGCCTGTTGTACCGCTGCGAGAACAAAGCCGCATTTTCCGCGAGCATGCCTTCCTTTGATGAGTGGGGGCTGCGCCAATCGGCTTGGTGGGGCCTCGCGAGAACCCCGTCGTCGTGGTTCCCTTCCTCGCCGTCGGTGCCGAGCTCGCCCCAGGTGACGATGCAGGAGAGCGAGCTCCGACGGGGACCAGCGGCTCAAGTGCTGAGGAGCACGTGCCGAGTGGTGATCCGGGGTCGTCGCCCTCAGGGGCCTGCGACCCCCCTCCTGAGGCGTCGGTTGCTGAGGAGCCCTGGTGTGCGGCTCCCGAGGCTGAGGCTCTAGGAGCCTCAGAAGGTTGCAGCGAGAGGGCGCTGGGCTGTTCGCCATGACCGGGCTCCCCTGAAGCCATCCCTCTCAGTTCTTCTTCGGCTCTGCCACGCACCAGCCGTCACGTCCAGCGCTTCGGTCGTCTTTGTGTGGACTTCGAGGAGCTCCGCAAGAGGAAGGGATCTCCCAGCGGCAGCAATATCTTCGGGTCGTTGAAGCAGCGAAAGTACATCGCCATTGACGCGTAAGTATCTTATTGTCGTGGCTTTTTGCCTGTGGTCTTCTTGTCCTGACGTCTGTCCTTCAGGGCTCCCTCCGTTAAAGCTGTTGCGTCTTCCGAGAGGCAGCCTCCTCCTTCATCGACTCCCCAATCGGCCTTGAGCATTCCTGGCCTGCCTGCCGCCCCTGGAGCAGGGTCGGTCGGGGGAGCTTCCCCACCTTCGTGGCGCGTTGAGTCCGCGGTTTGGCCGCCCCTCCTCCATGGTCTGGCGTGGAGCTGGGTTGGCGTGCCCAAGACTCCTCCTTTGCTCATGAACAGCCGCTGGTTGACTTTGATATTCGGTTCCTCTTCAAGCGGTGAGCCCCAATCAGCTTGGACTCCTCATAAGGACGGGATGGCGTCAGGCACGGTGTCAGCCCCCGCCCCCTGCCGGGAGGTAGCGCGCCACTTGGCGCTTCGCCCGCAGCCCCCGAGGTGGAGGACGAGGCGGGTCGAGCGTTCGAGCTTGAGCGCGGGCGGAGCATAGTTCGTCATGAGCTCTTCCAGGAGGCGATGGGCGCGATGAGCCGCCTCGGTGAAGAGCTCGCTGGTGTTGACTCGCGTCTTGAGGCTAAAGGTCTCCAGCCAGTGGAGGAGCGGCGCAAGCTGAGGGTGGCCATCAACCTTGGTCGCTATCAGCGCGACCTCGAGAATGCGAAGGCCGAGGCATCCCTCAAGATCGCCCATGAAGCCCACTCGCAAGCCTTCGAAGAGGCTCGTGAGGCTGACCGCCGTCGCAAGGCTGCGGAGGAGCGCGCGTGGGGGCTCCAGGCCTGGAGCGCGTCCCTTGAGAAGTAGGTGGAGGCGCGCGGGGCCGCTCTTGCATCGCTGAGGGGGATGCCCGCGGAGGAAGAGGAGGTCCGAAGGCGCGAGGAGGCGCTGGCCCTAGAGCCCATAGAGTGCAGCCTCGAGCTCGAGCAACTGGAGACGAGGGAGCGTCAAGTCGCTCAAGCAGAAGATGTCGTCGGGGCCCACGAGGCCGGAGTCAAGGAGGAGATCAATCGCCGGGTGGCCGAGGTTTGCGCAGATCTGGAGGGCAGGTACGACTTGAAGCTGAAGCTCGCGGGTGTGGAGGATGCTGGCAGGGCCGCCGCCCTCAGGCCTAGGTTGGATGAGGCCAAGCGACGCGCGGAGGCCACGGCTGCCACCCTGGTTACGGCGCAGGCGAACTTGGCCTCCACCCGCGCCGAGCTGCTTTCTCTCCGGAACCAAGTTGATGATGCCGAGGCTGTCGCACGGTGAAACAGGGAGGAAGTGCTCCAGCGCCGGACTCTCGAGCGCGAGCATGCTGCTATGCTTCAAGACCTCCGGAATAGGGCCAACACCGCCCTGGGTTACATCTGCGACGAGAATGCTCCGGCCCCTCACTCGAATGACTATGCCAGCCACCTGACCTTCTTTACCGAGGTGGTGATGTGCCTAGAGGCTCGATCTGCCAGAGCTCGCCAGCTTGTGGAGGAAAAGAGTCGTGGCCTGCTTGAGCGCGCATTCTCCCGTGTCTTCAGCCACCTTCTGAATGCCGACCCCAACCTAGATTTTGACGCTGCCATTGGCCCTGTACCCACGGCCGTTCAAGGCGACCTGGCGCGTTGGGTAGAGGACAATGTGGACGCGTTGGTCAGGGCCTTCACCTCGGAGGATGACGCGGTGGTGGTTGTCGCAGACGAAGGCGACGTGGTCGACGACGGCGATGGGGGCGTCGCCGACGGCGGCAACGATACCGACGAAGGCGACAACGACGCGAGCGACGCGTCCGCGGGTGATGTAGCGAGTGATATTTCTGGCTGATCCCATGTTCTCCTGTCGTTTCATCCTGCATGCAAAACTCGGACGTGGCCCTTGGAAGACTCGTAATAGCATTTCGAGAGGGGGAGCCCCTCATGTAAGTAAATTGTAGTTTTTACTTTCCTATGCGATGTGGGTATGTGTCCTCGTGAACTCGTGGAGCCGGGGGCAAGTTTTCCATCGTGGTTTACCTTCGTCAGCGCTAGCTTCGGGCTGGGCCGTGCGGCGACGAGTTTCTGAGAATCCTGCGGAGCTTGTCGCCCCGTCTAAGGGGGCCCCACAAGAGGTGAGCACCAGCCGAAGTGCTGGCGCATGCTTGACGAGCGTGTGCTTTGCGCGATCCAGTTCGTTAGGAGCTTGCGAGGGAAAGGTGATGGACATGAGTCCCAAACCAACGAGATCCAGAAGGCAAGAAATGGCTCGAATGAGAAAAGGCACCCCCGCGCGCGCATCGTTAAAAATTCGGCTTCAACTTAAATCCAGATCCTGAAAGCAAAACCACAGAAAGAGAGAGTTCAAAGCAAAAGGCCGCGTCCGGCACCTAGTCTAGTCTTCCAATCTTCAAGTCTTCTCACCAGTGCGGAGCTAAGTGATGCCACTAGGCGTGGGAGGGAGCCCCAGGGCCTGAGGCCAGCACTCCTGAGACTCCGGGGCATGTACAGCCCCAACTCATTATTGCGTGAGAGTGTCACGGGCGGCGAGCTTCACAGGCACTGGGCCTTCTTCACAGGAACTGGCCTTGCTTCATATCGCCAGACGAGGGGCCTGCCTTGTGCCACCCTTGACCTCCTTTGTGTCGATCGGTCACCAGGACGACACAAAAGAGGGAAAGGGGACGCCAGCGGTTCCCTCGGTGACCACAAGTCCTCTGCCGGGGGAAGGGTCGTCAAAGCCTCCCTGGCAGAGGGCCTACCACCGGGTGTCCCCTGGCTTCGCGCGCCTTGGGGAGGGGCCTAGCTTCCAACCCCTCTCCTGCTGCCCCCAGCGCGATCCTCCCGCCGCCAGGGAGGCCGTCGAGCTGGGGCCGCCGGCCTTTGCAGCTATCTGTTCCTCCTACGACTCATGGTTAGCATAAGCTTGCTCCTAAGGGATTAGGGGTACCCTGTAGTGGTCATTACACACGCGGTCATGGTGGTTCCCCGGCAGCTCCTGGAAGGCTTCGAATCCTAACATCCCTTCTCCCCAATCTTCTCCAACAAACGAGCCGGGGTCATCCTCCGGTGTGTACTCCTGGTCCGTCATGCGGGGCACATAGGCATCCGGGGCTGTTACCCCGAACACCTCGCCGTGATGCCCCACACTCCATGTCGCCCGGCCCAGCGTGACATCCTGGGGGTGATAGCGCGGCGTCCCACTTGGGCCATGGAAGGCGACGCTTGTGCTCATGCTTGTAGCGGGCGGTATGGGGGCGGCAGAGCCCTCGGTGCCGCCGGCCATGCTGGTGTTGATGAAGCCCCCTGGTGCACCTGGCGGTGCGTGGTGGGGGCGTGGTCTGCCGTGAATCCCCGCAATGGCCTGAGGAGGGAGCTGATGGCAGAAGGGCGGGGCTCCCGAGGCCGCCGCGTCCAGTAGCTCGGCAACGCGTTCCAGCAGCGCGTCCCGGCCGCTTTCCATCAGCCGGCACCGCAGCAGCTCCCTTGCCATGGTGAGTGCTGCCCGCATGTTTGCTTGTTCCCGCCGTGAGTGCGGCGCCGTCGCCGTGGTGTGGCTTGCTGCTCTGGCAGCGGCTCGCACCTGCCGTGGAGTGAGGGTAGACGACGCCTGGCCGCCTGCGCCCCGCAGGATTGGATGGCGCTCATGCTGCCTGGAGCGCGGGGTTGAGGTCTTCATAGGCGGGCGGCGCCGACCGGGCTGGCCAAGCTTCCCAGCGATCGGAGTCAGCTCTTGGGTCGTCGGACATCACGGCCGCGAAGCGTCTGCAAGTCGATTGGCGAAGAAAAAGCTCCTGCGCACCCCTACCTGGCGCGCCAAATGTCGGATGTGGGGTTCCGGCAAACCCTTAAGGTCCGAACACTGGGGTGCGCGCGAAGTCTTTTCCTCCCACCGATATACGCCCTAGCTCGCTAAGATCTCATGGACAAACTCGACGAACTCGCAACACAGAAAGACACAAGATTTATACTGGTTCGGGCCACCGTTGTGGTGTAATACCCTACTCCAGTGTGGTGGTGGTGGATTGCCTCTAGGGCTGATGATGAACAATACAAGGGGAAGAACAGCCTCCTGAGGTTGAGGTGTTCTCGTGCTTGGTGCACTTGTGTGCTTGGGGATGATCTTGATGATCCGTTCACTCTTGTCTGTCCCCCTTTCGTGGTGGTGGCTAGCTCTACTTATATAGGCCCTAGTCCTCTTCCCAAATATTGAGCGGGAAGGGAGCCAACAACAGCAGGCAAATTTAAAGGGGGACATCTAGTACAAGCTATCCTGACAAAGGTGGTCTCCGCCTGCGAAAAGCTCTGGTGGTGACACCATCTTGGGCTCCACGATGACCTCCGTCTTGCCGTCCTTATAGTCTTGGTCTTGTTGCACCGATATGGCAACCTTTGCCTGACGCCTCGGTACTCCTCGCCTGCGATGGCCTCCTTAGCACCAAATAGGAAACAAGGATGTTGTGCGCGCTGGGGCCTGCCTGGCGCCCACCTGGTGTCAATCATCATGGCTCACATCGCGAGAGCCTCGTGAGGTTTGCCTCGCCTTAATATCTCCGCCCCTCGTGAGCCTGCCCGACTAGGCCACTCCATAGGAGGTCTTATGTCGTCCTCCTCGCAAGGCTTGGCTCCTCATGAGGGTCTTGGATGCCTTGTTGATGAAGATGGGCCATACAGCCTACTAGCTTAGCCACGCCGCGGGCCGTAGGTAGGCAAGTCTGGGGACCCCCGTTCCCAGAACGCCGACAACTTTTAGCTGGTTAGTACACTACATGGTTCAGTTCAGCATTCCAGCTAAGAACACAATTATAATTGGTTATTCTGGAATGAGAGAACCTAAACCTGGATGGTGGCAACAATTAAAAACCAGAGTGAACTCCAGGAAATTTAAGCCTGCCGGGAAGCCCTTTGCTCAGAGAAACCTTGCTTGTTTTTTCCTGATTTGTAAACCTTCTCACAACTTTGTTTTTGCTGTGAACTAGTATATGTTTGTTATGTTTTATGAATCATTGAGATGTATAAAATTGCTTAACTTATGCTTTTCAAGTTTTTTATGAAGCCGAGTTTAATGTGAGTGTTCCACATGAATGCTGGACTAGCGTGTGAATGTTTGGAATTTACATTGTGGCCTCAGTTAACTGCATGAACCACTGTAACAAGATACATAGTTGCTTATATGTCAGACAGCAGATTGTTGATTCACGGGCACACAAAAGTAGCGGCAGTTCCCATAGACGGATTCAAACAGAGTACTAGCCCTACAGGGCTCGATAACAGGCAAGGTTCGGATAATTAGACACAATCCAAACTACTATTAAACACTAGCTGGGGCAACTATTTCATGCCTCGATTTAATTTGGGCTAGACACAAGATGGACCTCGCCATGAACATCATCGAGGATGTCCAGCAGCAGCTCAGTCCTGTGAACCTTCATGAAGACAACCTTGTGGCCTTGCCACTCATAGACTTGTTTGTGGAGGCATGCCACGTCTTCTTCCTGCGTAAGCTTGACAAGAACAGTATGCCTCACAAACAAAGGAGTAGCTTTGAACTTCTTGTGCTTCAGTACACCCTGGACAACACGCCTGACAACAGTGAGGCTGGAATACAACTCTTCATTGGTATAAGCGCAAATAGCTTCCAGGATCCAACATCCTAAAAACTCTGTTTTCCCAGTGCGTATATTCAGGCCATCCGCCTCATAGAGAGTGACATGTACAACCACACAATCCTTGTCTGCATCAGGGCTCTAATTGAAATAGAAACAAATTCTTAATTACTTTCCGATATAAGAAACACAAGTTATTTAAACCACTATGTATAGCATGGCATCGAAGCTAATAAAATTTTGCATTATTCATCACCACATACTTAGATGAAAAAACACAATCAAGATCGGCAAAGAAGAAAATCACCTTGGGCAGCTCAGCGGGGGGGACACATCCTCGAAGGGGGAAAACTGCTCCTGCAGTGCCACGGGGGCTGTAACCTCAAACGGGGTGTTGACCATCTTAGTAGTGGCCATGAGCGTATCTGTGGTCGTCTCGGTGGCTGCCTCCATCTTCTTGGAGCTCTCTGTCTCGTGGGGATCAGCCTCCCGCGTCTGCTCCAATATCGGCAGATCTTTGCCTGGTTCTGCTTGGTCCATCATGAAAGTGACGAATACTAGGAGACCACTGAAAGGAAAACACAATCGCAATGACAATGAAACAAAAAAGAGAGTGAGGATCGGTTACTGCTTTGCAAAAGTTCTTTTTTTCTCTGAACGAAAATATACCAACATCACGGATCCGCTTACCTTCCCTTCATTAGGAGAGAAGAATAATGGCAGATGCGAGTGCTGCCTTTCTTGAAGACGGTGAGGGAGAAGGGGAATCAGCAAAGAGTGAAATGATGGTTGCTTCGACCGTCAAACTTAGACTGCGGGGAGGTGGGGTTTTGTGATACGACGGCTCATTACTGCCACGCTACGACCGGGGTGACTCTCTGCCTGCATACTGCCTTCTAATTTGGTGGATGGAATTTGGGCCCGCGCGCTGCATGGCCCACATGTCGGTGAACAAAAGTATAACAGCTTCAGTAGAGGGAGACGTTTCGATGACCTAGGAGGAGCCAGAAGTGGTATTGTATCCACTGTACTAGTAGTAATTGTTTTTCTGGGTAGCTGTAGAGTGTCTCCACTGTACTAGTAGTAATTGTTTCTCTGGGCCCAAGACAAAACAGCCCATCCACACTAGTAAATAGTAAAATCAATTCAAAAGTCCATATATTTACTGAATGAGAGGCGCTACCCACACCCAGCACACCGCCCCCCAAAAAACCTGGGTGTTCTTCTTCCTCCTCACTCCTACCCGCCTCACGTAAGCTCGCTCCACTCGTACCCCCAAATTCCTCACCTCACTCCTACATAAAACCCCAGCTCCCCTTCTTCCTCACTACTACAGAAAACCCAAGCTCCCCTTCTTCTTCACTCGCACTACAACTAGGCTCGTCATTCGTTACTCTGCTCAAATCCGTGAGCGCAACGTGACGCCCTCGAGGAAAATGGAGTCGGCTGGCCCCAGCGCCAAGAAGATGATGCTCCCGCCAGCAGCAATGCCTGTTGTAGATCCCGCACCCGGCAGCGCGGGGAGAAGCGGCGACCCCGCCCCCACTGAATCCTAGGAACCCGTAGAATCTTGGGTGGACCGCATCAGTGATCTCCCGGATGCCGTCCTTGGGGAGATCATCTTGCTTCTCCCCACCAAGGATTGCTGCCGCACCCAAGTCCTCTCAATTCGGTGGCGCCCTCTATGGCGCGCCGTGCCCCTTAATCTCGACTGTTGTCAACTATCTCTCTTCAATGATTTTGAAATCCCCAGAGCCATCATCTCCTCCCACCAGGGCTCCGTTCAAAGCCTCTGCATCCCGTCATGCTACCTGAGCAAGCATGCCATGCCTTGCATGGTGGATGCCTGGCTAAAATCCCCTAAATTCATAGAACTACAACTACTTGAGTTCTACTATTCCCTTGGAAATCACCTACCAGATACCGAACGCCATCTACCTGTTCCCTCAGCACCGATGTCCATCTCGCGGTTTTCCTCCTCTCTCCGCACCACCACCTTTGCGCTGTGCGACCTACCAGACAATCTGGTACTAAAACTTCGACTCCCATTTCTCAAGAATCTTTCACTTGTGCGGGTTCGTATATCGGAGGCCTCATTGCACAACATCATCCACTCCAGTTGCCCTGCCCTGGAGTGCTTGGTGCTTGTTTTCATAGTTAGAATCGGTTGTCTCCAAATAAAGTCGCCTAACCTTGTAAGAATTGGAATTTCTTTTGACGGAAGGCAGCTCATCATCCAAGAAGCCCCTTCACTTCAAAGGTTGATCCTTGATTCTAGTTATTCACCGTTGCAAATAACCGTCCTCTTTGCGCCTAAATTGGAGACCTTGGGTGTAATACATGATCTTTGTGCTCATTTCAATATGGTGTTTGGCTCCACAGTTCTTCAGGTACTTTATATTATCATCTACACTTGTAACCATAAGCTGCATTTTAAATTTCTGCGCATAAGTTATATGTCATCTTGGAGTACACATTTTGTACTAATATTATGTTCTATGCTCAATGAAGAGTTTCTCCATGGATGGCCTATCAATGGTGCTGGATTCTGTCAAGATCTTATATATCCAAATGAATAGTTTGGATCTGAACAAGATTATTGGCTTGCTGCAATGCTTTCCATGTCTGGAGAAGTTGTATATAAAGGTGATAATTTCACGCACATTGGAAGCCCGCATATAGTGTACTAGAATTAACCATTCATCTGTTGCTCTTTTGAAACTCTTTTTTTAGACCTTAACTGTTTTCAATCTTCATGTCTATTTAGGCAACAGGACGAGGTAAGAAAGTTATAATCAATTGGTGAATTCGTAAGCATCAGGATTTTCTCACTTCTCATGAGATTTGATTGGAGACAATAACGCTAGAACGATATGTAGCCAACCATGCAAACACTAGATTTGTCACATTCTTCCTACTAAATGTGAGGTTACTATTGTCCATCAGGCTTAAGTTTATCAGCAGCATGGTTTTGACGGATGGGTATGTGGAAGAGCAAAAAAAGGAGTTTCAGGTGAACAAAAGAGCTTTTGAACGTGTCGGGCTTCTATTTACAACATATTGTGGTCATAATCCAGTAAATTTTACGACCCAGGATGTTCATTCTATGGACCTTACCGGTCCATTTGACTGTGACTGCCGAAAATAGTGCTGGAGTTAGATGTTGTTGCCCTTTTCAACCTGGGTTCTTTTGTAAACCCGATAAACAATTAACCCTCATGCTTTTGTACAGTTTGTAAGCTGGAGTTAGATGTTCTTGCCCTTTTCAACTCGGCTGTGACTGTCATATTTTCTTTGAAGCAAGGCAAATGGCTTGCTAGTCGTTTAATTTAGAGTGAAATATTGTAACAACTAACAAATCACAACCAAGGGAAATAACATCACTCTCGCCGTCTGCTTGAGCTCACTGTGCATTACATAAGCCAAGTGATTAGCCCCCACCAGCACCCACAAACTTATTTCGAACTAGCACATCAAATGGGCTGTAAATTTTCATAGGAAAGGCTACATGACCGTGACAGATTTGGATTCTAGCATTTGGGACCTGCGAGGAAATAGCCTATCCAAGGTGGTGTCGACTTACTATCCATTCAACAAACGATTCTCCCTACCAGCCGTTGGATTGACATCCAACATCTGTCGTGTATCTTCTATCTCTTGTCTTCTTCTTCCTCCAGCCACCCAAACCAAACCACCCCGTCGGCTCCGCCTGCTCCCGCCTCCCATGGCTGGCTGCGCCTCCGTCGCCCTACCGTACGTACCCTCCAATGTTAGCCAATCCCTCCCTCTATTCCCCCACACGTCCTGTTATTCTCCGGCGACGCCAGACCCAACACGCACCCGCACCCGAACCAGTCAACCCTCGTACTCCCCTCTGCCTGCGACTGGACCGGTGCATCTTCCATGGCTCCTGTTCATTCCGTCTGAGGCCTCACCGTTGTCCTCCGCCTTGCGGCCTTGGTTCACTCGCCGTGCGCGGTACGCCGCCCTCTTGCGTTGTCAACATCGTCAACAACCGAGAGGAACAAGGAGATGACTGTACATGGAGAGGATGACAGTAGGGACCCACCAGCGTCATGGCAGTACGCAAGCAAGTGCCTCTATATTACAAGCCCAAAAATATGGTTCCTCCTAATGGTTGGCCATCTGGGGCTCACGCCATTGTCAACGTAGTCAATAAACGAGAGAATTACACTACGAGCGGCTGACACTAGGGACCCAGTAGGTCGCGCAGTTTTTTTTTTGAGGAACAAGCAATTGTTATTTATACTAGTTTTAGCGATGGATCAGGGTAACAACGGGGCTGTGCGGGGGTTGTGGCCCGTCTAGCCAGGGTTTTATTTATGTTTACCACATCATCAGCCCAGTTGTGTTTTTTTCTTGCTGAAAATGGCTAGCCCAATTCCATTTTTTAAAGAAATACCAAAATGAGGCCTACTTGCTTTATCAGCCCTGCTAGGCTGCAAATCTTTCAAGACGAGGAGAGTTTCATTCGATTTGCCCAGAAATGGGTTGTACATTTTTAAAACACATCAAACCGGGAATTAGTTTCAATTTTTTTTCATTACAAGATTTTAAATTCCATTGATTTTTTATGTGTGGAAAATTATTTGGATTTTATATTTATATAAATTATTTTTCAAAATAGTTTGAATGTAAATCGATATTTCGGGATTAAAATAGTTGACCACACCGAAATATGCAAAATTTCGTATACTTTTTAACCGTGGCCTCAATATGGGGTGTAATGCTAACAAAAAGCAGATGGGCTCCAAAAAAATTCTTAAGAATTAGCAAATGGGCTGTACATTATTAGAAATAATGCACACGAGAGCAGTGACTGTTGGATGTCCATCCAATGGCTGTCGTGCTTCTTCAATCTCTGCTCTTCCTGCTCCAGCCGCTCAAACAAGCGTCGGCGGGACTGCCTGCTCCCTCCTCCCGCGGCCGGATATGTTGCCGCACAGGCCTCCCGCCCCACCGTACTCCCATCGCTGGCCTGGCCATCCCTCTACTCACCCACACATGTTGTTATTCTCCGGACGAACAAGTAAACCCTCATACTCCTCCGCGTGGGAAACAACTGCCGACTCTTCCTTGGATCCATGTTGTTCCCTTCCTAGGCCTCGCCGTTGTCCACCGCCCTGGTGCTCTCGGCGCGGCCTGGTCAACATGGTCAATGAACGACATCCATCGGAAGTGGACTGTACATGGAGAGGCTGACAACTAGGTCCATGGCCGCACACAAGGAAATGCCTCCTTATTACGCGCAAAATAATGATTCCTCCACATGACAGCTAGGACCCAAGGGAAGGGCTTCTGTATTTCGTGAAAAAAAGTTCCCCCCGCTGACAGGTCGGACCCACTAGCTATATCTCCGCACGCAAGGAAGTGCCTCCTTATTACGCACAAAAAATGAATACCCCCTGCTAGTTGGGACCCATCATAGTGGGTGGCTGACTTGTGGGCCTACTAAGTTGACGGGGATGGAGGGCTTTGTGAACTTAGTCAATATGAACGATTCTAGCTCCAGTGACCATACGATGTCCATCCAACGGCCATAGTGCTTCTTCAACCTCTGGTATTCTTGCTCCAGCCACCCAAAGCAGTGCCGGTCGTGCCGCCTGCTCCTGCCTCACGTGGCCGGATGTGCTGCCGCGGAGGCCTCACCGCATCCATACCACTCCCACCGTTGGTCAGTCCATCCCTCCACTCACCCACACCCCCTGTTATTATGAGGCGACGGCAGCCTCACACCGCAGCCGAACCAGTGAACCCTCGTACTCCTCTCCGTGTGGGCATCCACTGCCGCGTCTTCCCCGGATCCGCGTCGTCCCCTTCCTAGGCCTTGCCTTCGTCCACCTCCTTGGTGCTCTCGGCGCAGCGTGGTTAATGTGGTCAACGACCGACTTCCATCGGAAGAGTACTGTACGTGGAGAGGCTGACAGCTGGGTCCACGGCCACAGCCCAGTTTTTTTTGTGATTTGCCAAGTAAGTCGCTTTGTCAGTCCTGTTGGGCTGCAAATCTTTCAAGACGAGGAGAACTTCATTCGGCTGGCCGAGAAAATGGCCTATCAGTAATGAGAAATGGGTTGTACATTTTTAAAACACATTAAACCGGCAATTAGTTTCAAATTTCTTTTTTTCATTTTGATATTTTAAATCGCATTGATTTTTATGCGTGGACAATTTGTTGGATTTTATATTGATATACATTTATTTTTTAAATCAGTTTGAATGTGACTCGAAATTTTGGGATTAAAATAGTTCAAACCGCATCAAAATATGAAAAATTTCGTATAATTTTTTAACCGTGGCCACAATATGGGCTGTAATGCTAACAAAAATAATATGGGCTCCAAAAAACCCTTAAAATTAGCAAATGGGTTGTAAATTATTAGAAATAATAGCAGATGGGCTGTATGCTGTTTTTCACAGATTT
Organism: Triticum aestivum; assembly: GCF_018294505.1. NCBI lineage: Eukaryota > Viridiplantae > Streptophyta > Magnoliopsida > Poales > Poaceae > Triticum > Triticum aestivum. Next base: position 473,431,978 of record NC_057797.1, on the reverse strand, counting down.
GAGGCTTTCCTAAAAAAGGTTGACGCACAAGTAGTGACTGTTGGATGTCCATCCAACGGCCGTCGTGCTTCTTCAATCTCTGCTCTTCTTGCTCCAGCCGCTCAAACAAGCACCGGTGGGACTGCCTGCTTCCTCCTCCTCGCGGCCAGCTGTGCTGCCGCACAGGCATCACAGCCCCATCGTACTCCCATCGCTGGCCTAGCCATCCCTCTACTCACCCACACCTGATGTTATTCTCTGGCGACGGCAGACGAACCAGTAAACACTCGTATAGTCGTACTCCCCTCCGCATGGGAAACAACTGCCGAGTCTTCCCTGGCTCCGTGTCGTTCTCTTCCTAGGCCTCGTCGTCATCCACCGCCCCGGTGCTCTCGGCGTGGCCTGGTCAATGTGGTCAACGACCGACATGCATCTAAAGTCTACTATACGTGGAGAGGCCGGCAGCTGGGTCCATGGCCGCACACAAGGAAATGCCTCCTTATTACGCGCAAAATAATGATTCCTCCACCTAACATCTGGGACCCACCGAAAGGGCCTCTGTATTTCGCGAAAAAAACGTTACCTCTGCTGACAGCTCGGATCCACCAGCTATATCTTCGCACGCAAGGAAGTGCCTCCTTATTACGCACAAAAAAATGAATACTCCCTGTCGGTGTCCAAACCGGCGGATCTGGGGTAGGGGGTCCCGAACTGTGCATCTAGGATCGATGGTAACAGGAGGCAGGGAACACAATGTTTACCCAGGTTCGGGCCCTCTTGATGGAGGTAATACCCTACGTCCTGCTTGATTGACATTGATGATATGAGTATTACAAGAGTTGATCTACCACGAGATCGTAGAGGCTAAAACCCTAGAAGCTAGCCTATGGTATGATTGTTGTATATGATCTATCGACTAGCAAGGCCTCGGTTTATATAATGCACTAGAGGCCTAGGATAACAAGAGTCCTAGCCGAATACGCAGGTGGGGAGGAGTCCTTGTCTTGATCACCAAGTCTTGTGGAATCTTCCATGTATGCGGCAGTTGTCCGAACGGGCCCATGAGTATACGACCATGGGGGTCCTCGGCCCAATCTAACAGATCGGGAGACGACGTGGTGAGTACCCCCTAGTCCAGGACACTGTCAGTAGCCCCCTGAACCGGTCTTCAAGTTAGGGACGCTCCTCGATTCTTTCGAACTGTTCTTCATCTTCGGTTGTCGGTCTTGAAAACCGGTTCAACAAATCTTCTCATCTTCGATCTTGAGGATCGCCGAAATGCATTCGACGAGTTTACATGTCGGGTATCCGAGGATCCCCTTTAAGTTTCCGACCTTTATAAATGCCTTGTTATTTTTATGCCACACCTCGGGTTTGAAGTTGTTCCCGGGAGGCAGTGTCCTCTTGCATCCGAGCTCCAACGCCGGACTGCATTCGAGGTATCTTTTGTAGACGAGCACCAATGCCAGACTGCTTCCAAGCTCCAACGCCGGAATGTATCCGAGCTCCAACGCCGGACTGTATCCGAGCTCCAACGCCAGACTATGTCCAAGCTCCAACGCCGGACTGTCATAAATCACCTTGGTTCAAAAAAGTTGAAGGAGTTTAGCCGAGCTTAATGCCGGAAATGCCCTCTATGGAGCCAGCCACTAGCGCCTGTGCTTTATGCCGGACTACTTCCGAGGTGGTGCACCACCCCGACTGTGGGCCGATTTTTTGTCAATATTTTTGATTGGTGCAATTTATTCTCTGCCGAGATATATAGCCAGTAGCCCTCTAGGTGTGTATCGGTCTAAAACCCGAGATGCGCCTGAAGGATGACGTAAGACCGCTGATCCCAGTAGACGCTGAGACTCAGGTTGATTTGCAAAATCGGCCTAAGGATCAAGTCCTAGCTCGGCAGAATACTTCGGGACACAAAAAGCGGCGTGCTCAGTCCTCAAGACTCAGGTTGGGTGCGGACGACCAACCTGAAGATCAAAATCTCCTCGGAAACCGTATTGCACTTAAAATTTTCTGCATTAGACAGGCAATGCAGTAGCCCCTAAGACACTGGTCGGGTGGCAAAACCAGATCAGGGGATCAATGTGCCCCTTTAATATTTGTAAATAATAAGCCCGAAGCCCAGCAGCCCCCGAGCCTTAATGCGGGCACGGGTGGCCGAATTAAGGATCGATATCCATAATAAAATCACAAATTATGTGTAATGACTCTATGTATCCAAGTACTTTACGTCATTAAGGCTCGGATCCGCATTGTACAAAACTTTGTTGACCGACCATCGGCTTCCACCTCCTCGGCCAGTAGCCGAGGAGTGTTTGTCCTACTTTATAAAGCCTTTATGAGGGCAAAGATTTAGGACAAACAAGACAATCTGGCCATACGGTTTTATAAAAAAAAGGTATGCAAAGAGATATGTTATATTACTGTTTAACATAAGAAATGTCTTCCAAAGAAAATAGTCCCGCTATCGGTTCCTTTCTTTGGGTTGTCATGCTAAGCATGATCATGAAACCTCAGCTCCAGTGTAAGAGCAAAATGTCGAGGATTTAGTTTGGGAGGCCAGTTAATAGCCCCCGGTAGTGTTCAGCGACAGTCGAGGTCAAGCCGTAAACACTTCGGCCATTGTTATGAATGGCCCGTCATTTAACACAGTCATCGGATCACTGATCAGTTTACCGGGATTTGTGACAGTCAGTTTTCGGCTTTCTCCACTGAGGTGCTTAACCATGTGAGCTGGAAGCACAATCGTAGTGGTTCTCCCTTTGCACGCCTAGCCGAACAAAGCGGAACATAGGAAGGAAGTGCAGGAGCCGGGCAACCCAACTATTGACCGAAGACACAATTCGAAACCGATGCATATATAGCAATATCCGAGAATGTTTTTGCCGACTCTCTAAAGGTGTCCGGCGTTGCACTGTGAGACTTGTGCTGAAAACACACAAATAGTTTAAAAGTCTCACAAGCTTGGAAAACCAAAAAACATCAGTAAAAACTTGACGTCCGAACAAGATCAAGTGTTCGGTGCCAATCCGAAAATTGGTCTCAGAAGAAAAGAGTGCTTCTGTCGTGCTTTAACATGACACATCCTATCTCAAGACTTCAAGCGGGTCAGCCTATGGCTTCAACCTCCTATCCCGAAGGTGGAGTACTTCTCATTAGGCCAGTTTAGCAAACTAAACTCTAGCGGCTTTGAGAGAGAAATTAGGCTCCCCGGCTAGTGACCACACACTCGTGTCGAAAAAAGAAGTGATGAATAATAATAGTAATAGAAACTTTACAACAACTAAGAAGAAGAACACTTATTATAAAATGGCTCATATAAATTTAAGAGCCCCCAAGTGACTTGGGGAAAAGAATTTTATGTATAATGTTTGTATGTACCGAAGTACTAATATCATATCTTTGTTCACCCGAACTTTAAATGCTCTTAACCGACCGTCGGCTTCTCCCTCTTCGGTCAAGAACCGAAAAGTGTTATGTACTCCACTTGTCGAGAATATCGACAGTGTTTCCGATAACCAGGCAACCGGGCCATAAGGCTGTAACAGACAAAGCGCGCTCAGGGAACTTATGCTATATTACAGACGAAGTGTAAGAAGCATCTTCGAAGAAAATAGTACCCCCACCGATACCTTTCTTTGGTGCTCATTATTACTATGAGACTTGTGCAATAGATTTTTTGTACTCATGAGTTCCGTTGTGTGCCGACCATGATTGAAAACAATAAGAGCGCTAGCTTTCAGTTTCACCCAGTCTGAGGTCAGAGCTCGGAGGACCCGGTCGTGACAATCACAGAGGTGCTCCCTTTACTCCCTAGCCGAACAATCGAGAACGTAGGGGTAAGCACAGGAGCCAGGCAACCCAGCTTGCAAATCGCTTAAGTCAATATGGTGCATATTGTGGCGTAATACACGAACAAGGAACGAAGCCGTACAAGTATAATCATATGCAAGAGGAAAAGCTTCATAAAGGAAGCCCCCAAATAAACGGGGTATTTGAATTTGTGCATCACAAACAAAGTTTGGACAAGGAAATTTTCACAAGCAACTTTTTTCCAAAAAAGTATAATGCTTGGTCGAACCGAACACAAGTTAAAAATTTAAAACTTTGAGCATGAAGGCAACTTAGCTGGTTAATGTGTTCTGTATTGATGACGCGGTCCGAGCTTGATGCGGGACAAGGTTCCATCCCTCAAGCAGGTCCCGAGGTGGCGGAGCAAAGGGCTCAGCACTCCGAAGTGGTGACATAGCACGGTCAATGCAGGCCGGCAGAGTGATGCCGGAGTCCCCGGCATGGGGTAATAAAGTGTTGACGAAGCCCCCCGTCCAGCCGAGGTGACGCCAAAGGATATAGTCCGGCCGGATCATTTTCCTGTGTACAAAAAATAGTGCAAACCGGAGATAATAGTAATAATAATAATAATAAATCGTTGCATAATAAATAATTTATGCAAAGTGAGTAATAAAAGAACTATGGCTGGCGCCGAAGTCAATGTCGATGCAGGGCGTCAGCGTGATGCGGTAAAGGCGTGGCAAAGCCTGAATTCATAGGTCGGTCTGAGTTCCGGATGCGGCGTTCGCCGGACTATGTACGGAAACTAACTGAACCACCATGCGATTGTCGTTAATGCGGCCATCATTTGATAGACCTGCGCGCATATGATGGACAAACCAGAGTAATAATTCCTTGGGGAAAACGAACCTAAACAAGCAAAAAAATACTAGGATTAATAGCACCTGGTTTATTTGTTGTAGCAATCCAAAGAAAGGTGATTCCCAAAATTGGGACTCGATCCGCGACGGCACGGCGATGCTGGCAAAGGTTGGCTCGCTGAGGCAAAGCTCTCGGTCCAGCTAACGTGATGGAGCTGGTCGGTTAGTGACGCCGAAGTCTCCGGAGTATAGGTTAATGAAGAGATGGCGAAGCCCCCGGTCCAGCCGAGATGTCGAAGTAGGTCGGCGTGATGGGCACCAGTTTAAAGAAGCAATAGTGTGGCCCTGCCAATGCAGGTCGTGACGTGGTCGATGCCGGCTTGATGAAGTGACCGTGCGGCGATGCCGGTATGCCCGCTCCGTGTAATCCGTGGGGCGGCAATGTTGGTGATAATTTATCCTTCGCGATGCCGGACTCTTGTTTGGCTTGCCGAGATGATGATCCGAAGAAGTTGATCTCGGCTCAACAAAGTTACGACGTGTCTAGCGCAGGTCGGCAGCCTTGGAGCAACATTGCCGGACTGGTTTGACACCAGCATGATGATGAAGATGACCTCAGGGGAGGCTTAAAAATTTACGGGCACGTGTTTAAAAACAACGCACAATACCCTAGAAGAGATTTCCTTTAAAAAGGTTGTCCAATATCATGTTCATAAAGAAACATGAATTCGGGTCGGATCCGTATTCGCGCAGAAAACGGATCCAAAAATTGGTCCACTCATCGGAAGGTTCCTGGAGTTTGAATCGTCGGATCGAGCTGAAATTTGGAGGGGTGGTAGATATGGGAATTCCGCAGTAGATGAACGGTTGGATCTTCCAAAGGACCTCCGAGCTGGGCTCTAGAGACCACGCCCTAAACTCATCCAGATTTGACAGGGCTCAGATATATCGTAGATTGTTGGAGATTCCTCCATCGGAACTCGAAATTTTTTGCATGGCGGTTGTAGACGTAATTGCGCACTATTCCACTAAAGCAATCATCAAACCGATGCTCGAGGAGGTGGTGGCGGCGAATACAAGTTCGCTAGCCATAAAAATAGCACGGCCGTCTGAGGGCAATGTTGAGGTTGAGCCCTCGAGCTCCATGGATGAATCCTCTATGATCATGATAGAGATCGAAGTTGATGTTGAAGAAGGCCCTCGTCCGAACATGACGATTGGAGATGAAGCACGGTCCTCGGTCAAGCCAAGGTGACCAGTCGAGCCGGCGACGAAGATGCCGGCGTCGCAGTTAACCTGCGGGCGAGCCATTGATCCTTTTGCCGATCACACAGCGGAACTCTCAATGAAAACACCAATGTCGGTGTCAAAACCGGCGGATCTCGGGTAGGGGGTCCCGAACTGTGCATCTAGGATCGATGGTAACCGGAGGCAGGGAACACAATGTTTACCCAGGTTCGGGCCCTCTTGATGGAGGTAATACCCTACGTCCTGCTTGATTGATATTGATGATATGAGTATTACAAGAGTTGATCTACCACGAGATCGTAGAGGCTAAAACCCTAGAAGCTAGCCTATGGTATGATTGTTGTATATAATCTATCGACTAGCCTGGCCTCGGTTTATATAATGCACCAGAGACCTAGGATAACAAGAGTCCTAGCCAAATACGCCGGTGGGGAGGAGTCCTTGTCTTGATCACCAAGTCTTGTGGAATCTTCCATGTATGCGGCAGCTGTCTGAACTGGCCCATGAGTATACGGCCATGGGGGTCCTCGGCCCAATCTAACAGATCGGGAGACGACGTGGTGAGTACCCCCTAGTCCAGGACACCGTCACTCCCCCTGCTAGATGGGACCCAGTATAGTGGCAGGCTGACTTGTGGGCCTACTAAGTTGACGGGGACGGAGGGCTTTGTCAACTTAGTCAGTATGCATGATTTTAGCTCCAGTGACCGTATGATCTCCATCCAACGGCCGTAGTGCTTCTTCAACCTCTGGTCTTCTTGCTCCAGGCACCCAAACCAGCGCCGGTTGTGCCTCGTGCTCCTGCCTCCCGTGGCCGGCTGTGATGCGGCGGAGGCCTCACCGCCCCCTACTACTCCTGCCGCTGGCCAAGCCATCCCTCTACTCACCCACACCCCCTGTTATTCTGCGGCGATGGCAGCCTCACACCACAGTGAACCAATGAACCCTCATACTCTTCTACGCGTGGGCATCCACTGCCGTGTCTTCCCCGGCTCCATGTCGTCCCCTTCCTAGGCCTCGCTATCGTCCACCGCCCTGGTGCTCTGGGCACGGCGTGGTCAACGTGGTCAAGGAACGGCTTCCATCGGACGTGGACTGTACATGGAGAGGCTGATAGCTGGGTCCACGGCCGCAGCAAGGAAGTGCCTCCCTAATTACGCGGAAAATAATTATTCTTGCACCTGACAGCGGGGACCCACCGGACGGGCCACCGTATTTCGCGAAAAAACGTATCCCCCCTGACTGCTAGGACCCACCAGCTACATCTTTGCATGGAAGGAAGTGCGTCTGGGCAAAAAAAAACGATTCACCCCCCTGACTGTTGAGACCCACCAGCTATATCTTCGCACGCAAGGAAGTGCCTGACAGTCGAGACCCACCTGGTCGAAGCGTATGTAGCATTGTCATTCTGGTCGCGAACGTGTACGTACATACTGGTCGATGTAGAGTGCGCACGTGTCGTAGTAGAGGCGCGATGTAGCATGTACACGTACGTACAGCGGCCAGTGTGCAAGAAAGAAAATACGGCCACGTACGTACATACGGGCGGGGTCTCGAACGCCTACTCGCGCATACGTATGGCCAGGGCTCGCGTACATGGCTGGGTCGGAACGGAGAAACTGCGTCGTCATCGTGTTCATGGGGAGCCAACCGGCTGGGTCGGAACGGAATGAGTCGTCGTGTTCGTCCGGAGGGCTTGGACGGAATAGGCGATGGAAACGAGGCCTAGCGTACCGCAGAACGGAGGAAACGGCCTTGTGTTCGACCGGGCACGTTTGTAACGGGATCCTGTTCATCGGGAGGGGTCTGGTGTACCGCAAAACGGAGGAAACAGACCTTCTACGGTCGAAACAGGGGTCCTATTTATCGGGAGGGGTGTGGCGTACCGCAAAACGGAGGAAACAGACTTGTGTTGGAGCACTACGGTTGAAACGGGGGTCCTGTTCATCGGGAGAGATGTGGCGTACCTCAAAATGGGACTCCACGGGATACTGTTTATCTCCACCGTCGACCCCCTCCAGCCTCCACGGGCTACTGTTCATCCACCATCGACCTCCTCCAGCCTCCACCTGCGACTGTTCATCCACGGGCTCCTGTTCATCCAGCCTCCACCGCGCGCTACTCCATCGACTACTGTTCAACCAGCCCTCTCCACGGGCTCCTGTTCAACCACCCCTCCATGGGCTACTGTTCATCTAGCCCTCCACGGGGTGGTCCTGTTCATCCAGCCCTCCACGGGGTCCTATTCATCCAGCCCCAACCGGCTCGATCGATTGTGGTCCTGTTCATCCAGAGGCAACACCATGGGGAACTGTTCATCCACCCCCACTGGGAACTATTCATCCCCCAGCAATGCTCACTGTTCATCCAGAGGCAGCATCAATCGACTTCAGTTAGTAGCAATAGTGAAGGAATCGCTCGATCGGGTTTAGTTAACAGCCATCGATCGATCGCTCGGGTTCAGTAACACGTAGCCTGCAGTGCAATCGCTCGGGTTCAGTTAGAGCCCAACACCTCGCACCCACGCGCGTGCGTGTATGAGAGAAACGTGCATCGCTCGGCCCCGACCACCCACCGTAACCGGGAACACCCCGATATTTTCCTTGCCCTCGCTTCTACCACGGTTTTTTCCGTCATGGACGGCCCAAAGAATGTCATGCAGCTGCGTCTCCGGCCCGCCTAGGACGAAAAGCCCATTTTTGTCATGATTTTTTGTCATAGAAGTAGGAGCCCACCACATCTATGATGATACCGGGTTTTGTCACAATTATCATCATAGAAGTGTCATAAGTATGACAGGAAAAAAATTCGTTCGGCCCAAAATGTGACGGATGTGTCTTTTTTTGTGGTGGAAGCTCCGCATCGGGCAACCGGCTGCTGTCAAGGTATGTAATGCGGCCGTGGAACAGATGATGAAGGCTTGCGTCGAGAAATCCCGCATCTTGGACAGAATGAAGAAGATGGCGGAGGAGACACGCAAGGAGATGGAGGTCATGGAGGCGATGAGGAAGCAGTTATGACTCCACGGCCAGCAACCCTTCATGTAGTAGATAGCAGCGCCCCAGACTTGTGTGTGCGTCTTCCTTCTTTTTTGGGGATGATAATATTCCGTCTTCTTTTGCTCCTGTGTTTCTTCTTTTGCTTCGAGTGTTTCACCGCACGTGTCACGTTCTCTGCGAGGCATGAATAGAACAATGCTAACAATGAGATGACTAGCAAATTAGATCATTTTTATCGCCATATGGCACTGGGCTGCTGTGTTTCGTGCTCCTCTGTTGTACTCCAGTGCAAAACTTGAGTATACCGCACAGTTCTTTGCTCCTCCTCAGGTCGTCGGCACATTTATACGAGCAATCAAATCACAAGGCCCCGCCTTCCAGCATTAATGAGCCGTTAAATCACAAAGGCCCTTGCCTCTCTTCAAACCGACCAAGCTAGACTGCCCCGCCCTCTAGCCTTTTAAAAAAATGTATACTTTTGTACAGTAGTAGTATCGATGGATTGCGCCATGGAGAAAAACTAACAAGATGAAATTAAAGAAAAATGGTGGTACATATAGAGAGCGCTTGTCGCCAAATTATGCATATAGTACTATTAAAAAAGCTAGTACGTGCTTAAATGGGGTGCTAAATTCTATTAAAGAAATTAGCATACCTATTTAATTCTTGGGTTCTTATTATTTATGCCACTAGTTGTGTATCACTACTCAGTTTTTCCATTATAAGTTACAACTACTCAAAAATGCCATCGATCCGTGAGATGCCTGCTCAAAAATGCAATTAGATATCTCAAAAATGCCATTATTAAGTTAGATGTTTGCTCAAAATGCCATTAGACATTGTTATTTTCACGCCAAACCTGTTGACCATGTTATATGACAAAAATAAGTTGATTCTCACAATGATAAGTGTGGCCCCGCTTGTCAGGAGTAACCAAGCGAATAATTTTACAGGAAAATAAGAACGATGTTGGGATCAAGTAGGCCCCACACTTTATTTTACTATAGTGAGATAGAGGGAGAGTTGGCATGTTGGTCCATCGATATTTATGTCATTATAACATGGCAAAAAAGATTTGAGTCACAATAATGGTGTCCAGCACAACACACCCCTCAAATAAAACTAAGCACCTTGAAATTCTTTGACAAAACTAAGCACCCTGAAATTCTTTGACAACTAAACTGCTGGCTATATGATGTTGGCCATATATATTGTACGTATATAATGTGAAGAAAACGAGTGGTAGTACTATACCAACTAAAAGATGAACTGTAAGAAATACTAGCATGTACGTACTAAAGAATTAAAGTAACGAGAAGACACATAACATAGTTCTGCTGGGGGCTCAGCACAACACACCCCTCAAATAAAACTAAGCACACCTGAAATTAAACTAAGCAACTAATCCGGTAGACACTGCATTAAAACCACCATGAGCAACGACACTGCCACCTTACTCGGACTCCTCATCCACGTCCTCGACTTCGTCCTTATCCCTCTTCCTCTTGGCCGATACTTCTTTGCTTGAACCACACACTTGGCTCTTTCTCTTCATCCAACCCTTGTAGATATTGAAACAAAGGTAGCCATCCATTGCAGCATAGTGGATGTTGTCTATATCTAGTACATTCCACTGCCATGCACGATGAAACTTGGGCGCAAGTTTCTGCAGTTTACCATACGAAGGATGAACCATGGCTCCTGCTAGGGTCAGCATTGAAGGCTGATCACGGGAGGGCACCAACCCTTTCTTCCAGAGGTCGAAGGGGTTGTCTACAACGAGGCCTATCCGACCCAAGACTGTTCTGTCATTCGTAAAGTCTATAGTAACGAATTTGACTAGGCCACCCTTGAGGAAGTTCTTAAATTCCTCGCACTCAACATCGGCATGGCATATGTGGTAGACCAAGCATAAGTCATGCACGCAAACCTGGATCACAGCGGGTTGCATCTTCTCTTCCTCCTTTAGATTCTTCTCTTTGTCTAGGGTTGGGGTGTACTCAACATCCAGCCCAGCGACCCACTCACCATTTCAGTTTTCGAACATGCGTCTCAAGCGAGCAAGGAATCCTTCCACCGTCGCATAAGAACAGGTGTAGATGACGTCGAACTCATCGCCGATGATGGTTCTAACCTTGTACTCACCGCTGATCATGGAGATTTGGGACGCCATGGATTTGGGAGGAGGGTTAGGATTAGTGGAACTACCATAATGTGAAAGGACGGGATGACTAGGAGTGAACTGCCATAATGTTAAAGCACATCCAGGGACAAGTAGGAGCGAACTGCCAGCAGTTTTTTGATTGTAAAAATGCTGAGTGGGGCGTGCGAACGGTAGGGTAGTGGCTTGCCTGGTGGATAAATGGATTCATGCACAGTACTATGGGGGCCCAATTAGATGTCATTGGGGGAGTCCTGGACTAACAAGCCGCTTCACAGGCTCGAAGTAGCTGCTGGGTACCGGCGTGGCAGGCCATAGCCGGACTATCAGGTCCCTCATGGCTAGCTCAGCCGCCTTGTGCAGTTCGACCAACTGTTTCAGCTGGTCGCTGAAGGATACCGGATGCTCTGGTCCAAGATACTGAGACCACAACAGCTTCTCCATCGAACTCCCTTCCTCGGCTCGATAGAATTTAGCAGCATCGGATATGCTGCGCGGCAAATCCGTAAACACCCCTATAGAGTACCTAATTTGGGTAAGTAAAAGGAGTGTTTCCTTCTTAGACTTGCTTTGCATAATGAAAGCCTTACCCGCCACAATCTTCTTAGCCGCCTGGAGTTCCTGAAGGGCGCTCTGGGCCTCGGCTCGAGCCTCTTGTGCGCTCTGGCAAGCCTTCGCAAGTTCGGACGCCTGCGTCTTAGAATCACGCTCCAAGGACTCGTACTTCTTAACGGCATCCTGAAGCTCTTGTTGAACCTCGCTGGCCCGGGCCTCGTGCTTTTCACGTACAGCGTGTTCCTTGGCCGCTTTGTCCTCGGCCTCGGCTAATGCCTTCTTGAGGGCCGCCACCTTGGTTATGGCCCCTAACATAGTCCATGGCACTTTAATCCGCACGAGTATTTATCCTTCCTAACATACATGCATAGGTTGCTGCATACCTTGGTTGTCCTCCAGCTGCTTCTTCATAAGGCTGAGCTCTTCCTCGGCCCGCTCCAGGCTCTGCTTCAGTTCGGAGACCTCCGCAGTATGAGCGGCAATAGCTAGCAGTGACGCCTGCTTATTTACATAGACAACATATGCTAGACTCCTGCGAAAATGGTTTTTGATCCTCTGTTCGGCTTTTCTTTCCGAACACCGAACAGAGCATCAGGGGCTACTGTCTATGCTGTGATATTCTTTTTACAATTATTATTACCTCAAAGCCTGTTAAAAGGCTAGTGCAGGCTTTGGTCAGTCCACTTTTGGTAGACTGGACCTTTTTAATCACCGTACCCATGAGGACACGGTGTTCATCTACAATGGAAGTGCCCCGCAGTGCTTCCAGTAGACCATCTGGTGCCTCTGGTTGGACAGAGGTCACCAGCGGAACAGGCACACACCCTCCTTTCGGGGAAGGCCGCTCGCTTGACACCGGAGCTGGGCAGGTCTCCGGAATGATATCCGGCTAAGGTCCGATGCAACTTGGCCCCCACCATCAGTCCTCATGGGGGCTTCCTCCCCCGTGTGTCCGACGGCCGAGGAGTTATCCTTGGACGCCGCCCTGGTAATCTCTAGAGCCTCCCCTTGCCCGGGGAAGGCCCTTTGGGACACCACCTCGTCATCGCCCTTGGGCGAAGTAGAGTGAGCAGGTGGTGGCGACATGCTAGCCATCTCCTTGGAGTCTAGCGAGCCCTTTGTCGAGGATTGCAGAGAACTGTCACGGGCTGGACTGTAATAGAATAAATTAAACATATTAATATTGCAGAGGGGAAGTGCCAAACATTTGGGCGAGCATGAGGTCTTTTGTACTTACGAAGCGGCCCGAGGCTTGGTCCGGGGCATTCGTTCCGCACTGCTATAAACATCCTACGCGGAGTTATCCGCGAGGGAGCCCTTCCCCCTCTTAGGTGCCTTCGCCTCCAGATTTGTGGAGGCAACCCCTTTCTTCCTTCCCCCCTCAAGGGGGAGTTGTCTTCTTCCTCCACCTCGTCGCCGTCTTCGGCGACCGAAGGGTTAGTCTCGCCTTCGGACGACAAGTCCGAAGTATCCTTTCGACGAAGGCCACTCCTGGTTCCCTTGGCTGCCTTTTTGGTCTTCTTCTCTGGCATATCATAAGGCGCCGGAAACAACATCTTCATTAGGAGTGGGGTCTCTTCGTCTTCAGGTAGCGGGGTCGGACAGTTAATCTGCCTCGCTATGTCGATCCAGGCCTAAGGAAAAAATTGACAGGAGAGCTTAGACTTGTTTCTCACAATACTCTAGTAAAGGTTATGCATTAAGAGCGTGAAAGAACCTACCGAATTAGCTTGGAGCTTTGAGCTAAGCCCACGATCCTCGGCTGTATGCGGTGGCGTCTCGCCGGCCTTGAAGAACACTTTCCAGATATCCTCGTGCATTATGCCGAAGAACTCTAGCAGCGTCTGGTGCTTGGCCGGATCGAATTCCCATAAATAGCAAGTCCGGCGTTGGCACGGGAGGATCCGGCGGATAAGAAGAACCTGGATCGCATTGACAAGCTTGATCTTTTTGGATATCATGTTCTGGACACACGTCTGGAGCCCTGTCAGCTCGCTCGGAGAACCCCAGGTTAGGCCCTTCTCTTGCCAGGAGGTGAGCCGCATCGGAACTCCGGATCGGAATTTGGGGGCCGCCGTCCAGTTAGTGTCGAGCGGCTCGGTGATGTAGAACCACCCTGATTGCCACCCCTTCACCATCTCCACAAAAGAACCTTCGGTCCAGGTGACGTTGGGCATCTTACCCAACATAGATCCTCCGCACTCTACATGTTGGCCTCTCACCACCTTTGGCTTCACATTAAAGGTCTTCAGCCATAGGCCGAAGTGAGGTGGGATGCGGAGAAAGGCCTCACACACGACTATAAATGCCGAGATGTTGAGGATAAAGTTGGGGGCTAGATCATGAAAGTCTAGCCCGTAATAAAACATCAATCCGCAGACAAACGGGAGGAGAGGGAATCCCAGCCCGCGGAAAAAATGCATGAGTAACACCACTCTCTCATGAGGCTCGGGGTGGGGACGATCTGTCCCTCGGCCGGAAGTCAGTGACGATCTCCTTGGCCAGGTATCCGGCCACTCGGAGCTCCTCTATATCTTTCCTCTTAACGGAGGAGGTCATCCACTTGCCGCCGGCTCCGGATCCGGACATGGTTAGGTGCTTGTTTGAGTGAGGACTTGGGCGTTGGAGCTCAAGGACGGAGAGGCAAGAGGAAAGCGTGGGAGAATAAAGGGGAATCTTATCTCCTTATAAGGGCAGTGAATATCGAATGCCCCCCCATTTGCCTTAAAGTTCGCCTGCTCCCAAGGGCTGTGTAAACGGCATGGTTGGGTTACCCACGCCCGTATTGATGAGAATCCCGTGATAAGGGGACACGATCTCTGTCTTGACAAGGCGTGCCAATGACAACCGCGTCTCAAAACATGGGGCGAAAAATGGTTCAAAATTATGACCGGACAGGCGTGACGTCACATTACTAAAGTTGTCAGCACATGGGGCTCGTGTGTTATTATATTCTCTCTACGATTGTGTTATGGGTCCGGACACGATCAATTCGTCTGAAGACTATTCGTGAGTTCGGAAGGAGGAACCCTCCTTGCAATGCCGAAGACAGCACTATGCGCCGGATACCTTGTCATTGAAGCCAGGTTCAGGGCCTACTGAGGGAGTCCTGGACTAAGGGGTCCTCGGGCGTCCGACCTGTTGCCAGACTGATGGGCTGTGAAGATATGAAGACCGAAGACCGTGCCCGTGTCCGGATGGGACTCTCCTTGGCATGGAAGGCAAGCTTGGCGATCATCTATGAAGATTCCATCTTATGTAACCGACTCTATGTAACCCTAATCCTCCTGGTGTCTATATAAACCGGAGGACTTAGTCCCGATAGGGGACACTCAATACCGTAGTCATATAGGCTAGACTTCTAGGGTTTAGCCATTACGATCTCCTGGTAGATCAACTCTTGTAATACTCATATTCATCAAGATCAATCAAGCAGGAAGTAGGGTATTACCTCCATAGAGAGGGCCCGAACCTGGGTAAACATCATGTCCCTTGTCTCCTGTTACCATCAACCTTAGACGCACAGTTCGGGACCCCCTACCCGAGATCTGCCGGTTTTGACACCGACAGTCATGTCTACTCGACGCCCAATTAAATGGCTTTCGATGTCATGTCAAGCGTCGGGAAAATTACAGGTGATACGAAGCTTTCCGTTCTCCCATGGTACGGGCTTTCGAGATCCCTTGGATTTGAGATCGAACGGTTGCATGGCGTGATTCTAGACCTATGGGTGAATATCCTATCCTGGAGGGTTATTCTGCAAATTTTTAGCAACTTAGCATGCGACCGTTCCAGCTCAGATCGAAGGGCTGCCAGCAACCCGTATCATGGTCGCGCCTACCACGACCATCGCCTCGCTCGCGCAGTCACGCCCTTGGAGATTTAACACGGTGCGTTAGGCTATCTAATGTTGCCATGTCATACATAGTCATCACTTAGTCACTCATACAACAAGGTTAGCTATAAGGTTGGCTATAAGAGTTTTTTTACTTCTCTCTATCTCTTTCTTTGTGGTATTTATTGCATTTGCCAAGGAGTGACCTCTTCCAATGAAATGGTGCTTAGATGAGGTTTTAAGGGCATTAAATGGCTTAGCAACTCAAGTCCCCAATGCATAGGTGCTTAGTTTTTTGTTGCTAAGTTTGCTTCATTTAATTAGCTATAGACTCAAAATTGTCTTTTCACCTAGGTACACGCGCTTAGCACCGTTTCTTCCTGGGGTCACCAAACTAGTCTCTCTCTTCTTAATTAACTTGCCACATCAGACTTTATGCCTATGTGGCAGGCTTAGCACCTGTACGAGCAAGTACAATAGTGGGCTATAAGCCCGCTTACATGGCATTTTTGCATATGTGGAGGAAAGAGGCAAGGAAAAAGTGGAGGAGTGGGCTCTCATGCAAGAGCCAACCTCTACATGGTGGAGCATTGGGAGAGGCACCTATATACCATGGAGGTGGTTAGGAATCGGGAAACTCACGCCGGTCATAGCGCCATAGTTAAAATGATAATGGCAAGTCAAATCCTGGAGCCCCACCTGTCCAATAGTAACTCGCTGTAAAATCACACAGCCCTACGTTTGCAGCAGCCTACTCCCTCATCTTATCGCGTCTCTGTCAAACCGACTAGGCGAAACTGCCTCGCCTACCGCGCAGGAAAAGCCCCGCCCTCGACTTTTAAATAGTACAGTATACTAATTTTGTATCCACGGATTGCGCCATGGAGCAAAGCCTCAAGAAAACGGTGGTACACATGTATGGAGTATGCAGCATGCCCGTTTGCGTTCGCGTCGCACCCCAGACGGTCGGTCGGTCTGGCACGCCGCTCTCCGAATGGAGCGCGCGTCATATTGCATTTGCATAGACATGTGGGACCACAATTGAGAACCGACCATAGGCACACTCCCCGGCCCTGCAAGTCGGGTGAGTTAATAGAAGAGAGAGACGAGTGATAGTACTAGAGAAGTGTTGTAAAGACGTTGGTGCGTGGATGATCCCTGCATGACACAGAAGATCAGTTCATCCATGCATGTGACCAGACTCCAGCAGACACACCTGGATTGGCTATCGTCTACATATCGTGCAAGCTATGTTGTACAGGGCTATAGTTCTGATGAGAAATCTAAAAAAGGTTTCTTGTCATCTCGCAATATTAGGTGTCATGTGCTTCAGATCACTGCGAGGGTTAAATAGTGACAACTAAGTTCCTCCAAGGCGCTGGTCATTGGGAGCACATGCACGAAGACTACTTGGCTGCCATCTAGGTCAAGCCGGCTATGTTAATTAGGACATCTATTGATGGATCCCTTTTCTACGAGTTTATCTTTAATTTGAGCTTTGATCCTCGTCTAGTTTGTCCGTCGGGATTCATGTTGTCTCCTTTGGGCAGCGAGGTTATGGTTTCTTGTCATGTGGCATTTTTTCGTGTTATATGTTATAATCCGGTGCTTCAGATCAAAATGACGACAACTACGCATCCGTGGCATGTGCATGAAGACTTCTCGACAGTCATTGAGGAGCTCAAGCCGGCTCCGGTAGACAAAAGAAAACTAGTACTCCACTATATAGGCAGGAGCCTCCGCGCTTGCTTGCTAGTGTTGCTCTCTTCACACTGTCTCGTCCTCTCTAGATCTAAACACAACAGTGGTGGCCACACTCTCTCTCTTTGCTCACCGCTGGTCACAGATCCAGCTGGATCCTCTCTCTGGGGAAGGTGAGAAGGTGCAACATTCACGCGGTCGTCCTCGGTGATGGCTCTTACCCACTGTCGGCGCATCTCGATCAGCGTGCCTTGTCGTTCTCTCCGAAGGACCGCTGGCTAGGGAGGGCCTCCGACCCCTTCTTCCTTGCTGCCGTAGTGTGGGAAGATCTGGCCTCCCGTCGCCCACCTAGCGACACCCCAGCGACCCTCAGGTATAACTTCCTTCGAAACCGGCCTTGCTCTACATCCCGAGCTCCTGACGTCGCTACATTTGTATCTTTTACTATTTCTCAGGTCCCCTCATATATAGGATCGATCAGCTGTTCGGAAGCCACCTAATTTTTTACTGTTAAGAGGTAAAACTAGTTCATGCACTCGAATCTAGTACTACTTGGTTCAAACAAGGAAGAAAGGGAGTGGGGGTGGGGAAATGCTTGTTACCTGAATCTAGGACTTGGTCGAAAGAGGAAATAATGGGGGCGAAAAGTAGTAGAGACTGGCTATCCAACTGGTCTCTTGGTCTAATAGGGAAATAAAGGGAAACGCAGTACAAACTCAATATAAACCCAATCTATTGGTTGAAAAAGGAAAGAAAGTGGGGACTGGGGGACAAGTCAACAGAGTAAGTCCAGCACTAGATTTGCTAGCCTGACACGGTATAAGGTGGCTATACCGAACAAAAATGGGACCAACCCAGATATCCCATTCTGATGTTTGTTGCCCCGAGCCACTCTTATGTAATGCCACTGGTAAAATGTAGCGGTCACACTGTTAAAAGTAAGGACACATTAAACCAATGTTGTTTTCAATGTAATGCCTCCAGTAATATGAATCAATGGCACTTTTTTCATGTCCTGCTAAATTTTCCATTAAGATAAGTTGCTTCTTTTCGTTAGAAATGCAACTGTCCTGGTCCGCCTACTCCCCCGTGCCCAAATACAAACTCTGTAGCAGTTGTTAATGTAATGTTGCTGGTAAAATGAAGCAATGGCACCATTAAAGTAATGTCATATTTAACGGTTGTCATAGTTAATCATAATGCCCACACTAATATCTAGCAATGATCTTGCTTTAGAAATTGCTACTCTCCTTGCAGGATTGCCATTCAGATAAGGAGCATGCTTCTTTTCATTTGATGTATGTTCCATCACTTGTTAGTCAGTCTTTCCACCTTTTTTGTGCAAACAGAGATATACATTTCACGCTTGATCTTAGTTGAACTTCATAAATGATATCCAAATTATAGTTGAACATTCCAGGAGCTTCACAACCAACCTTGATGTTGCTCAAATTTATTGCAACTAATGAAGAAGAAGCTCTTTGGGTTTCGTTTTTTGATGGAAATGGAACCGCGGCTGGAGCCCTTTTCTTAAAAGAAATTGAAGAAGAAGTTGCTAGCTCATGGGACATTGCTTCATTTTAGGTGAACTGCACGAAAAGGCCCCATGAATTGAATCATCCATGTTAGTGACTGGTGTCATCCCTTCTATGATGCTGCAGATATGGTTCCCATCACGAGGTATGTTCCTTTTTGGTCTAACTGTTTGCCAAAGATCCTGGATGTTGAGTCTGCTCTTGTGCTACTGTTTTGGCATTGCCATGATAAAGCAGTAATGTTATTATTTTGCACCTTAATCTAGTGGCACTATTAATTTGAGGCAATGTTTTGGCACCACTAGTGCCATTGATTTTTTATATATATTGAAAGAGGGGGTTTCCTTCGATTTTAGTAAAGAACCCAACCATAGAGAACCATTATTCGACAACATCTGAGTGTAAACGGGCAGTTATGCAACTACTACTAGAATGGATTGAGTACTAGCAGGAGACAAGTTCGCCACATAAGCTAGGCAGGTAGGGGGACGCAGCACCAGCTCGGCCAAGTTTGGATTACAACCCAAATGCTACCACAGAAACATCAGGGGGGTAGGGGCTGAAAGAGCCAGCTTCAGCATCCCAGTCTAAGCACCCCAGGCCTCCATCCTTGCGACGCATGGTACACCTTGTTTGCCACCTGCTCGACCCTAGTGCCACTGATAAAATTAAGTAATAATACAGTTAAAATAGAGTGAGTGTCCTCTCTATCATTTCATTTCCAATGTAGACAAAGAAAGTGCTTCTCTTTATTAGTATATGTTTCATCAACTAGTCCCATTGTTAATGTTTAAGCGTTTCTACAAACTGGGGTGCTTAATTTTAGTTGATATGCACAAAAATAGAGATTGGAATGTCTCAAGGCCCCTCCTTGTACTACCGCGGTACACTGATGTTCATCACTGGCAGAAGGTGTATCAAGAAGACTTGGGTCAATTTCCAGTATGAGGTGTACCGTATGAGGCGTCGCAGGGCCCACCTCGCCCTCGCGGCATGGCATACTATGACACTATCGCAATATTTTATTCTATTTATTAGTGTATGTTTCATCAACTAGTGCCACTATAATGTAATCATGCTTTTTCATTATCTGTGCAAACAGGGTTATTCAGCTCCATTTTGGTGGAACTGCACAAATGTACGATGGAACTGGCATATATGCAGAGTGCAAGGTGTGCCAAGTAAAAATTACCGACACCAACCATGCTCCATGCACGCATTGGCATCCACCACCACCAGTGGGATGTGTGGCACTCTCTGTGGACGGATCTTTCTCGGTAGAAACTCCTCTAATCAAATACTAGTAGCTTATATTGGCAGTTTTCTAGGGATACTCTTTTCTGAAAGAAGCACCAATCTATTTTTCTTTATTTGTACACAGTGTCACAACTTTGACCCAAAGGTCCAGAGCTATTTTAGGGTGATTGGTGTAGTACTCGGAGACTGATTGTAAGCATGATTTTCATTAGCTGTCACACTAATTGTAAGCATGAGCAGATGGAAGATTAGGTTAGTGCGAAGCTTACCTTAAACCCTACCACCACCGTTGAAATGAGGCGAGCGTCGAGGGAACCGTGGAGAACGGCGGGGAAGCGACGTCATGCCATCCGGCCTCCTCTTGCGGTGGGAGAACGAATACTCATGTGGCTCCGGCTGGCTCTACACCCTCATGAAAGGCACACCATACTTGATCGATTCATTATCCTCTGGGTGCTCGACCTTCGACATGTACGGCCACCACCTCCGCCTTACTTTTGCCTTGAGCAAATCTATCTACTCCATTGCCCAGAGGAGATACTTGGTGAACTCAAAGGACTACGGCGTGATTGCCGCTGAGGAGTACATCGTCGCCCTCATCGTCACCGTCTCGCTCTTTCGCATACATTGACACATGTCCCTCACCGTCCTCGAAATCTCCCACTCATTATCAAACCAAGGTTCTCCTTCAACCTGGCTAACTTTGCCTGGTCCCCGCCGGTGATCTACCTGATTCGCTGATGCATCCTCTCCATAGATGTCCTTCTGAGTGGTCCGGTGCTAGCTTTGGAAGATGGGAGGAGAGACGGTGGTCTTGCAATAGAGAAGAGGGAGAGGCGAGACGGTGGTTTTGGAATGGAGATGATGGAGAGGAGATGGGGTGGTTTTGCAATGGAAAATAGGGAGAGGCGAGACGATGGTTTTGGAATGGAGATGATGGATAGGAGAGGAGGTGGTTTTGCAATGGATGAGAGGGAGAGGCGAGACGGTGGTTTTGGAATGAAGATGATGGAGAGGAGAGGATGTGGTTTTGCAATGGAGAAGAGGGAGAGGAGCGTGCGGCAGCGATTTAGGATTGGACGAGAGGGTCGGCGCGTTGTGACTGTATCAAAATCAAAATCAATTTACCCTTCAATTAAGAAAGCGACCCCGCATTAACTAGTCTCCCTTTTATTCTGGGTCATAATTGACCATGATTTTCACAAATAAAATATATGTTATATGTTGCAAAAATAATATAATTTGAAAGTACATTCAGATACGAACCAAACGATACAATTTTTGGTGACATGCATTCACATTTTGCTTGTCAAATACAGTATGTGGTCAAACTTTGACCCAAAATACGCAAAACAAAAAAATACTTCCAAGACCAGTGCTGCTCCTCTCCTCTTAAACCAATGCTGCTCCTCTCCTGTTCCAATCTAAATCCAGCGTCGCTCCTCTCCTCTTCCATTTCAAAACCACCGCCCCTCCTTTGTTGTTCCAATCCAAAACCAGTGTCGCTCCTCTCCTGTTCTAATCCAAAACCAGCGCTGCTCCTCTCCTCTTCCATTCAAAAACCACCGCCGGCGAGTGAAGGTGTTGTGGAGAAGTAGATCATTGGAGGAGTACAACCGATACGCGAGGATCATAGACGGCGACCCTGTGAAGCTAGCTAGGATGTTGGAGATACAGTCTTGGTTTGACAACAAGGACCAACTAGCAACGACGGAGACATCCATGGCCAAATATCTGCAACAGAGGGAAAAGGCGGCAATACTCCCGAAGGGAGTCACATGGGAATACAAAGAGCTGCTCCTCTGGGCCATGGAGCAAATAGATTCACTGAATCTGATCGTGAGGGAGCGGTGGTGGGAGTATCGATCCCAGATGGAGCATCCACCAGAGATTGAAGGATCGAGCATCTACAGGGTGCCGTTTGTGAGGGTGCCATGCCAGAGCGAGCCGGTGGAGTCTTCGTCGACCGAACCCAACTGCAAGAGGAGAAAAGCAGTTGGCCCGACAATGCTTCCCGGCCATCCTCTCCCTTGCCGTTTACATCGTCTCACTAGGAGACTGTCTGCCGCCGAGGAATAGGAGGGGACTGCCCCCCAGCCCAATAGTCGGGCAGGTTGTGAATTGTCAGGAGGAGCTTAGGGTTGTCAGTATTTGCAGGTTGTGAATTGTGTTTTGTGTTGTGTATTTTGAGAGTACTTTCAAAAATGAATGTCTTTTGAATTTCAGATTTGTAGTATTGAGCATATGAAGTATTTTATGAATTCTAGAGATCTATTTTTAGCACTTAAAAATGTAGTTGCATAGGAGTATAAAAGTGCAGACAATGTGATTCTCAGAGAAGAAACTGCAAGTTTCCGTTTCAGATAAGAAACTGCAACTTTCAATGGCAGAGCATTTATATTAACACAGCCTTTTCAAACAGGGATAACATCATGTTGGAAGTTTTATTCATGGTCGAAAATGGAACTACCAGCCAGTTAACATCATGCTGATCAACATTCATGCATAGCACATCTTCATATGATGCACAGTCAAAAATATATGCTATTTTCAAAATGCCCACACAATGTCGAGTGTGCGAAAAACAAAGAAAATGAGGGACGAAGTTTTGGCAAGTGTTGGACGTGGTGTGCATAGATGACAATGGGGACCCACATGTAAATAATGGTAGAGGCAAAAAAATTGGAGATATTTTCCCTGCATCAGGTGGAATCGAACCCGGGCGGAACAGCGATCGGGTAGTGTCACTTGGCCACTGGGCTAGTTCAGTAGTTTCGGTACAAATAAGGCGTTGCCTCAGGTGGTCCGATCTCGTCCCGCGCCTTTTTGCACTCGCCGCAGTGCCACTGTCTGCCGTTGTGAACATGCTGAACAAATGAGAGGAATCTGGAGAGGACTTTAAGTGGAGAGGCGGACAGTCGGGACCCACCAGATCTATGGCCATACGCAAGCAAGTGCCTCATTGAAAAAATACTTCCTCCTAATTCTATACTGACATTGGGGCCCACGGGTTTGTCAACATAGTTACATTTTTTAGGTGCTCCAACATAGTTACTAAAGGAGATAAATTTACAACAAAGCCGGGGAGCTGGCGAGTATCATTTATTATCACTGGGGCAGCAAGTATCAGCTGGGTTGTGGGATGCCCCATCTAGGCTTTCTTTTTTAACATGCGCAGCCCACGACATGCCGTTTGTATTTTGATACGTCTCCAACGTATCTATAATTTATGAAGTATTCATGCTATCATATTATCAACCTTGGATGTTTTATATGCATTTATATGCTATTTTATATGATTTTTGGGACTAACCTATTAACCTAGAGCCCACTGCCAGTTTCTGTTTTTTCCTTGTTTTTTAGTTTTGCAGAAATGGAATATCAAACGGAGTCCAATTGACGTGCCAATTTTTGACGGGTTTTTATGGACCAAAAGAAGACCCCGGAGTAAAAGAGTTGGATCAAAAGAGTCCGGGGCGTCCACGAGGGTGGGGGCGCCCCCCAGGTGCATGGGCCTGCCTCGTGGACGACTCGGGCACCTCCTTGACGTGAGACCGATGCCAAAAATTCCTATAAATACATAAACCTCCAGAAATTAACCTAGATCGGGAGTTCCGCCGCCAGAAGCCTTCGTAGCCACCGAAAACCAATCTAGGCCCTCTCCGGCACCCTGCCGGAGGGGGCCATCATCACCGGAGGGCATGGAGGAGGATCCCGGAGGGGCCATCATCACCATGAAGGCCAAGGACCAGAGGGGGAACCTCTCCCCATCCAGGGGGAGGCCATGGAGGAGGAAGCACAAGGGGGAGAACCTCTCCTCCTCTCTCTTGGTGGCACCGGAGTGCCATCGTGTGACACCCCCGATTCAATCGTACACTAATCATGCACGCAAATGTGTACGATCAAGATCAGGGACTCACGGGAAGATATCACAACACAACTCTACAAATAAAATAAGTCATACAAGCATCATAATACAAGCCAGGGGCCTCGAGGGCTCGAATACAAGTGCTCGATCATAGACGAGTCAGCGGAAGCAACAATATCTGAGTACAGACATAAGTTAAACAAGTTTGCCTTAAGAAGGCTAGCACAAACTGGGATACAGATCGAAAGAGGCGCAGGCCTCCTGCCTGGGATCCTCCTAAACTACTCCTGGTCGTCGTCAGCGGGCTGCACGTAGTAGTAGGCACCTCCGGTGTAGTAGGGGTCGCCGCCGACGGTGGCGTCTGGCTCTAGGGCTCCAGCATCTGGTTGCGACAACCAGGTAGAAGGGAAAGGGGAAAAGGGGAGAAAAGCAACCGTGAGTACTCATCCAAAGTACTCGCAAGCAAGGAGCTACACTACATATGCATGGGTATATGTGTAAAGGGCCATATCAGTGGACTGAACTGCAGAATGCCAGAATAAGAGGGGGATAGCTAGTCCTATCGAAGACTACGCTTCTGGCAGCCTCCGTCTTGCAGCATGTAGAAGAGAGTAGACTGAAGTCCTCCAAGTAGCATCTCCAAGTAGCATCGCATAGCATAATCCTACCCGGCGATCCCCTCCTCGTCGCCCTGTAGAAAAGCGATCACCGGGTTGTCTGTGGAACTTGGAAGGGTGTATTTTATAAAGTATCCGGTTCTAGTTGTCATAAGGTCAAGGTACAACTCCAAGTCGTCCTGTTACCAAAGATCACGGCTATTTGAATAGATTAACTTCCCTGTAGGGGTGCACCACATTACCCAACACGCTCGATCCCATTTGGCCGAACACACTTTCCTGGGTCATGCCCGGCCTCGGAAGATCAACACGTCGCAGCCCCACCTAGGCAAAACAGAGAGGCCAGCACGCCGGTCTAAACCTAAGCGCGTAGGGGTCTGGGCCCATCGCCCTGAGCACACCTGCACGTTGCGTGGGCGGCTGAAAGCAGACCTAGCCTAGTGGCGTTCCAGTCCAATTCGGCGCGCGCCGCTCCGTCGCTGACGTCTGAAGTGCTTCGGCTGATACCACGACGTCGGGATACCCATAACTACTCCCGCGTAGATGGTTAGTGCGTATAGGCTCGTAGCCAACTCAGATCAAATACCAAGATCTCGTTAAGCGTGTTAAGTATCTGCGAACGCCGAACAGGGCCAGGCCCACCTCTCTCCTAGGCGGTCTCAACCTGCCCTGTCGCTCCGCCACAAAGTAACAGTCGGGGGCCGTCGGGAACTCAGGCCCACCACTACATGGATGGAGCCACCTGCCCCTTCAGCCCCCATCTCCAAACAGTATCACCAGTAATGTAACAGTGTAAAGTATATAGTATATGCCCGTGATCACCTCCCGAAGTGATCACAGCCCAGTAGTATAGCATGGCAGACGGACAAGAGTGTAGGGTCACTGATGGAACACTAGCATCCTATACTAAGCATTTAGGATTGCGGTTAAGGTATCAATGACTGTAGCAGCAATGACAGGCTATGCATCAGAATAGGATTAACGGAAAGCAGTAACATGCTACACTACTCTAATGCAAGCAGTATAGAGTAGAATAGGCGATATCTGGTGATCAAAGGGGGGGGGCTTGCCTGGTTGCTCTGGCAAGAGAGAGGGGTCGTCGGTGATGTAGTTGACCACAGGGGCATCAGCATCGTCACGGGGTCTACCGGAGAGAAGAGGGGGGAAGAAACAGTAAATACATAGCAAGCAAGTGCATAACAGGACAACAAGCAGAGCTAGACGTGTTCTAACGCGGTAGTAGGTGATACCGATGAAGGGGGAAAGCATCCGGGAAAGTATTCCCGGTGTTTCGTGTTTTCGGACAGATGAACCGAAGGGGGAAAGTTGCGTGTTTGATATGTTAGGGGTGTGTGGTGGACGAACGGGCTGCGTATCCGGAATCGTCTCGTCGTTCTAAGCAACTTTCATGTATAAAGTATTTTCATCCGAATTACGGATTAAAAGATATGATTTGTTTAAAGATTTTATTAATTTCTGGAGTTTAATTAATTAATTAATTAATTCGAAAATGAATTAATGACATCAGCATGATGTCATGCTGGCATCAGCAGTCAACAGAGTTGACTTGGTCAACCTGACCAGCGGGTCCCACTGGTCAGTGGCACATTTTAATTAAACAGTTTAATTAATCTAATCAAAATTAATTAGTGGGTGGGCCCCACTGCCATACTAATTAGTTAGCTAATTAACAGTAGTTAATTAGGTTAACTAATCATTAGGTTAATTAATCTTATTTGGTTAATTTAATCAGAATTAATTAGGTTAATTAATTGGTTAATTAATTAATTAATTATTTTCATTATTTATCTACTTATTTATTTATTTAATTCTTTTTTTCTTTTTTTAACAGAAACGTTCTGGGGGGGTGCCCCACTTGTCATAGGGACAAGGCCCTTAACGGGCATACGGGCAGGCTGGTGCGGGCGAAGCCGCACCCCTGCCCGATAGCAAGGCGAGGCCGGTTCGGGGCCGGAGTGGGCGCGAGCAGCGCGGGCCACAGCCGGCGGCGACGGCCGCGGTAGGTGGGGGCAGCAGCGCCGGCGGCCACCGCAGCGGAGAGGAGTCCTGGGACGGAGCGCGCGAGAGCGGGCACCGGCGAGCGTGGCCGCGGCCAACGGGGACAGAGGCGGGGCGCGTGTGTGCGGTCGTGGGCGCGGGCAGTGGGCAGTGGCGGGACTGCGGCTGTGGCCGCGCGGGCACGCGCGGGCGCCGGCAAGGCGCGGGCATGCCGGAGCGCGGACGACGCGGTGAGCGAGCGAGGGGGAGAGAGAGGAGGGGCGCGGAGGCCGTAGCCTCACCGGAGACGTAGGGTCTAGGGCAGCGGTTGTCGGGGGGGAAGGACGGAGACGACTTGCGACGGAGAAGCAGGCCGGTGGGGGAGCTCCTGGCGCCGGCGCGGTCCAGGCGGCGATGGGCACGCAGGGGGAGAGGGGCGAGGGGAAGGCGAGGATGAAGTGGCCCGGCGAGGGGGGGGAGGGTCAAGGCGGAGGGCGACGGTGGCAGCTCCGGCGTAGTGGCCGCGGGGGTCGGCGGCGGCGTCAACGGGGATCCCGATCCAGATCGGATCGGGAGGGAGTGGACCGAGCGGGGGGGGGAGAGTGGGGGATATGGGCTAGGGTTCGGTGGGAGTGGGGGGTTAAGCAGGGGTAGGGTGGGCCGGTCGGGTAGCCTGGTTCGGCGGCGGCCCAGTTGGCCAGGGGGGTTTCCTCCTTCTTTTGTTATTTTTTTTGCTTTACCTTTTATCCATTTCTCTTTTATTTTAGTTGCACTATATTTTTGGTTTAGTAAAATATGAAAACAGCTCCAAAAATAGTGTGTCAAATTAATCCACTGTTCTAAGAAGTTTTACCTCAGAATAAAAATAGTTTAGTATTTGGTAAAATATATTAGGAGTATAACTAATTGTTTTGATGTTGTTTTAATCACTTAAGGGTATTTAAATATTTTATAATGACTGTTGTTACTCCACCAATAATATCCATGATTTATTTGTCACATTAATAACATTTTAGTTTTGACTTTTGAAAACTTTAATCGTTTGACTTGATTTTAAATTTGAATTCGAACCGTTTTTGAACCATCGCGAGATTAATAACAGTAACCGAGGTGACGTGGCATCATTAGCGTGGAATTACTGTAGCATGATTACCCGGGCGTCACAATTCTCCTCCACTACAAGAAATCTCGTCCCGAGATTTAGGAGCGGTTACAAGGGGAAGGGATCTGGTTACGAAATTCTAAAGATTCTTCTCGGTCATAGTTGCTCTTCTCGAAGAGGTCGATCCATTACATTGATGTCTTCGGTCCTCTGCTTCAGGTCGTCATGATGAAGTCACCGTCCTTCCTTCAGGACCATCACCGAACTTACGAAAGGGTGAGAAGGGAAAACTGTATATGGATGGATTCTAACAAGATCGAGCATCAGACGGTTAACTCAGGGAAGAAGCATAAGTTTCTCTCGATTTGAAACTTAAGAAGATATCGAGAGCAAAGTAAGAAGGTACCATGAGAAGTTTCAAACGGATAGGCAATCGTTCGATGCCTAATCAGAAGGTGAAAGGGTTTCAGGGCAACGAGAATAGGTATTGCGCCTCATACCAGAATAGATCACTAGACAGGTGGTCCGTGAATTACATACGAAGTCGAGCGTGAGGAACAACCTTGGGAATAGGTGTTGTATAGGAGAGTCAGGTTTCGATCCTGTGGAACTGTGGGTTATGGGCCCACCATGTGGGATAAAAGTAGGAGGGGTGACATCTTGCATGGTCACGATAGCAAGGCATGTCAGAGGCTAGTCTGTCAGTTATGTCGGCAACAACATCGATACCAAGGGCGAGGGACGAAGAGAACCATTCTCCTGCTCGTTGAACGAGGCGGACCAATAGGCAAAGTTCTCATCCATCGGTGGTTACCGGAATGTCATCAACAATAGAAACAAGGTCTTACTGACAGAATTGTACACCGAGGTGTTTACCTAAGTAGGAGAAAACTACTGCTTACATCATATAGATCACAAGAAGGTTTAAACAATCCCAATGGAAAGGAAAAGTGATTGTCAGGTTTAAGCAGAACAATGGAAAGGAAAATGTGTTTAAACACATATTTCAAGGGTATATCCTTCCCAAGGACAAGCAGAGTAAGATATCCATGACAGGATATAATGTAGAAAACCCTTTAGAAACGGGGAGAGAAACTTCATGACATTACCCATACAGCGGTGTTTGGATAATTTAGCAGGAAACATTTAGCATTGGCTTCAAATGTCCTTGTTGACAATCGGAGTACCACAAACATGCTTCGAGATAGCATTACATGGTCTTCAAGCAAGTTCAGACTTTGGAAACAAAAAGGGTCCATCAGGAAGAACTTATAGAATAAGTCTTACAATTTCCTCATGGAAGAAAGGATAGCCTGGCTGAAAAGGGAAACTATAACAATTGGGCCTCCAGCCAGGTGTGCTAGGCATGACATCACCTTACCGGGTCACATAAGGACCATTGTTGTAACTCTTGGAAATATGTTCCAACCATCATATCTGACCTAGATTCAGATCTGATTAGTGCCAGGATACCTCCGACTTAGTAAGCCTGAGAAGAAAAGGTGCAACACAATTGACGAGATGACAATGTAAGGTTCTCGGGAAATGAACTATGAAGTGATTTCCGTTAACAAGAGTTCATCATTAATCCAAGGAGAGGACAAAGAGGTGTCTGGTGAACTCAACGGCAATTCATCGAGATTTCCAAAAGATGGATTTCCACAATTAAGTGAACAAGGAGATAACATTTGTCAGATCAAATGATATAAGGAAGTATGCTCACGGAAAACATACACAATTAAACATTGGTTGAAAGGTGCGCCCAAAATATGGGTTGGGTTGCATGACCAATGTTAGAATGGTGATTCAATAATCAATAGTTTAAGAACGAACGACCGACCATTAACTTCAAAGCAATAGGGTTGCTAGAAGTGCAGAATCCAAACAACACCGTTCACTTGTTGGTACCCCGGTTGGAATCAACACGAGGACCAAGAAAGAATGGTGATGGTGAGAAGTATCACGATACCAAGAATTCTTAAGAGGTGGTGAAATTCTCACAACATTCTTGACATAAAAGATGGCAATACTCCAAGGTAAAGGAGAACAAATGCTGGATAGCAAGGATCTCAAGGTATAACACAAAACACGTAACAAGTTTGTGTTGAACGGAAGGCAATCGAGTGGTCGATGATAACACAAATCATCGAGGGCAAGGATGGTATTTCTCATCAGGAATTCAATTGATATCCTTAAGGAGCTCGAAATGTTGACGATGATCATGACAATTTCTGTCGAGAGGTTTCATGGAGATGTAATCGGTCGGCGATGACATCAAGTCAAACGAATGATGAAGCGAAAGGTTATTGGAACCATGGGTACGTCACAAACTTGAAATCAAGTTTGTTGTTTGAGGTGAGACGATAAGACAAGGAAGATCGACGTAAGCTTAGCCCATCATCGAAATTGTGCTCCGGAAAGAAGGACCAGGTAGCACAGTTAAAATTTGGCACGATAATGATATAGTCGAGTAGGCTCGGAATGACGTGATTGAGTTCAAACTCGTACTTAAAGAAGATTACTAAGAGTTGTTGAACCGTAGTGTGGACTCGGTTCAGTTATCAGTGTCTTTGAGTGTTTAATAACTTAGAGCCCATGAAAATTGGAATCAATGAGAATGTAGCACTTGATGAAGAACTCATAAGAAGTTATGCAGTTCCGTGATAATCTTGAGATACCAGGGGGTAATACTCGACGGCAAATCAAAGTAGAGGTTGGACTGGGGTATTACCCCGTAGAAGACAAGTGCTTAAACTTGCACGAGAAATGTTATTTAAAGGAGAACATGGTCGGAACCACGATTGCAAAAGGCCAGATCCCAGATATAAGATGAACTTATACCAAAGGAATAATTATTTTTACGAGCAGCTTCCATGATAAGTTATACATCGTGTCCCTGGGCATGAATGCAAGGTTCAAGGTCGACTCCCACTTCTTCAATGTATAACCTTCCATTCACTATTCGCTTTGATAAAGGCATTAGTGTTGAAAGTTTTACCTGGTGAAATACCAGATGAGTATGACTCGTGAAAACTTCCGAGTTCACACATATAAAGGAAGGCATCGGATCAACCCGTTAGGGTATCGTGGAAACATATACCACAATCTTCAAGAGTAGATATCACCAGCTCAAAAGCAGAGCATGGTTGGCAAAAGGAGAGGATACAATTTACCAAAGGCATTATGTATCGGAGAAAGAACTCACAAGGTGATTAGTTATGAAGGACACTGTCGGACAATAATCCAACAGTGGATATGGCGATCCACAATGGAGCTGATGTGAGTATCGATACCCAATCAGAGGAAGAAGGAATGCAAATGCATTGGTTTATAGGACATCTGAATAATTCAACGTTTAAATAGCAAAGGAATTATGATTTTTAATTCAAGGGATCAGGAGCAACGCTCTGATCAAGGATGGATAAGTTGAATAGACTTAGGGGTACCATCGATGGCAATTTGATTGGCCGAGAACCAGCTCCTGTTCGAAAGACGTCTGAGCGGAAAGATAATATATAAGGATCAACTGATGATTGCGTGCATTCGCACACATATAGAATCAACGGACTTAAATGATAGTGACAAAGGATGCCAATAAGATTACTAGATTTATGGGATTAACCAAAATGTAAGCAAGCAAGAATTTCAAGGGCAATAGGCTCCTGAGGATTTTTGGAAGATCGAATGGTATTTCGAAGATTGATGACATACATGAATCAACTGAGGATGAGTGGATACTCGGTAAGTGTGAGAAATTATTCGTAGGGATATTCATGTGTCAAGAACTGCAAGGCAGTAAGCTCAAAGGATTATCGAAACAACGACGAGTGTTTCGGGGTATCTTGTAATAACAAGACCAACTGGGAATAAAAGTAAAAATGACAGGTGTAAGTATTTATCCATAGGGATTTTTTGGTGGTAGGGAATTGCAAAAGCAATAGGCATAAGGTCTCGAGAAAATATCGGAGAGTATTGTTAGAATATTCCGTTGAAGCAGTCGACCATCCGTAATGAAAGGGTTCTCCGGCAGGAAGTGGTAGCGAGAACCTAGAGTTAGATTTTAGCAAAATCATTTAACCCGAATAGAAGAGAGCTCAGAATCCCAGAGTATAGACGAGGAGTAAAAGATCCTAATACCACCCTAATGGCGACGTGGGCCCATGGGCCGCACAGCCATGTTAGTAAAACAGTTTTCAATGTCTAGACTCGACTTCGGCCAAGGAGTTGGAAAGGGGATTCCTACAGGCAGTCGGCTCTGATACCAACTTGTGACGCCCCCGATTCAATCGTACACTAATCATGCACGCAAATGTGTACGATCAAGATCAGGGACTCACGGGAAGATATCACAACACAACTCTACAAATAAAATAAGTCATACAAGCATCATAATACAAGCCAGGGGCCTCGAGGGCTCGAATACAAGTGCTCGATCATAGACGAGTCAGCGGAAGCAACAATATCTGAGTACAGACATAAGTTAAACAAGTTTGCCTTAAGAAGGCTAGCACAAACTGGGATACAGATCGAAAGAGGCGCAGGCCTCCTGCCTGGGATCCTCCTAAACTACTCCTGGTCGTCGTCAGCGGGCTGCACGTAGTAGTAGGCACCTCCGGTGTAGTAGGGGTCGCCACCGACGGTGGCGTCTGGCTCCAAGGCTCCAGCATCTGGTTGCGACAACCAGGTAGAAGGGAAAGGGGAAAGGGGGAGAAAAGCAACCGTGAGTACTCATCCAAAGTACTCGCAAGCAAGGAGCTACACTACATATGCATGGGTATATGTGTAAAGGGCCATATCAGTGGACTGAACTGCAGAATGCCAGAATAAGAGGGGGATAGCTAGTCCTATCGAAGACTACGCTTCTGGCAGCCTCCGTCTTGCAGCATGTAGAAGAGAGTAGACTGAAGTCCTCCAAGTAGCATCTCCAAGTAGCATCGCATAGCATAATCCTACCCGGCGATCCCCTCCTCGTCGCCCTGTAGAAAAGCGATCACCGGGTTGTCTGTGGAACTTGGAAGGGTGTATTTTATTAAGTATCCGGTTCTAGTTGTCATAAGGTCAAGGTACAACTCCAAGTCGTCCTGTTACCAAAGATCACAGCTATTCGAATAGATTAACTTCCCTGCAGGGGTGCACCACATTACCCAACACGCTCGATCCCATTTGGCCGGACACACTTTCCTGGGTCATGCCCGGCCTCGGAAGATCAACACGTCGCAGCCCCACCTAGGCAAAACAGAGAGGCCAGCATGCCGGTCTAAACCTAAGCGCGCAGGGGTCTGGGCCCATCGCCCTGAGCACACCTGCACGTTGCGTGGGCGGCCGAAAGCAGACCTAGCCTAGTGGCGTTCCAGTCCAATTCGGCGCGCGCCGCTCCGTCGCTGACGTCTGAAGTGCTTCGGCTGATACCACGACGTCGGGATACCCATAACTACTCCCGCGTAGATGGTTAGTGCGTATAGGCTCGTAGCCAACTCAGATCAAATACCAAGATCTCGTTAAGCGTGTTAAGTATCCGCGAACGCCGAACAGGGCCAGGCCCACCTCTCTCCTAGGCGGTCTCAACCTGCCCTGTCGCTCCGCCACAAAGTAACAGTCGGGGGCCGTCAGGAACTCAGGCCCACCACTACATGGATGGAGCCACCTGCCCCTTCAGCCCCCATCTCCAAACAGTATCACCAGTAATGTAACAGTGTAAAGTATATAGTATATGCCCGTGATCACCTCCCGAAGTGATCACAACCCAGTAGTATAGCATGGCAGACGGACAAGAGTGTAGGGTCACTGATGGAACACTAGCATCCTATACTAAGCATTTAGGATTGCGGTTAAGGTATCAATGACTGTAGCAGCAATGACAGGCTATGCATCAGAATAGGATTAACGGAAAGCAGTAACATGCTACACTACTCTAATGCAAGCAGTATAGAGTAGAATAGGCGATATCTGGTGATCAAAGGGGGGGGGCTTGCCTGGTTGCTCTGGCAAGAGAGAGGGGTCGTCGGTGATGTAGTCGACCACAGGGGCATCAGCATCGTCACGGGGTCTACCGGAGAGAAGAGGGGGGAAGAAACAGTAAATACATAGCAAGCAAGTGCATAACAGGACAACAAGCAGAGCTAGACGTGTTCTAACGCGGTAGTAGGTGATACCGATGAAGGGGGAAAGCATCCGGGAAAGTATTCCCGGTGTTTCGTGTTTTCGGACAGATGAACCGAAGGGGGAAAGTTGCGTGTTTGATATGTTAGGGGTGTGTGGTGGACGAACGGGCTGCTTATCCGGAATCGTCTCGTCGTTCTGAGCAACTTTCATGTATAAAGTATTTTCATCCGAATTACGGATTAAAAGATATGATTTGTTTAAAGATTTTATTAATTTCTGGAGTTTAATTAATTAATTAATTAATTCGAAAATGAATTAATGACATCAGCATGATGTCATGCTGGCATCAGCAGTCAACAGAGTTGACTTGGTCAACCTGACCAGCGGGTCCCACTGGTCAGTGGCACATTTTAATTAAACAGTTTAATTAATCTAATCAAAATTAATTAGTGGGTGGGCCCCACTGCCATACTAATTAGTTAGCTAATTAACAGTAGTTAATTAGGTTAACTAATCATTAGGTTAATTAATCTTATTTGGTTAATTTAATCAGAATTAATTAGGTTAATTAATTGGTTAATTAATTAATTAATTATTTTCATTATTTATCTACTTATTTATTTATTTAATTCTTTTTTTCTTTTTTTTTAACAGAAACGTTCTGGGGGGGTGCCCCACTTGTCATAGGGCCAAGGCCCTTAACGGGCATACGGGCAGGCTGGTGCGGGCGAAGCCGCACCCCTGCCCGATAGCAAGGCAAGGCCGGTTCGGGGCCGGAGTGGGCGCGAGCAGCGCGGGCCACAGCCGGCGGCGACGGCCGCGGTAGGTGGGGGCAGCAGCGCCGGCGGCCACCGCAGCGGAGAGGAGTCCTGGGACGGAGCGCGCGAGAGCGGGCACCGGCGAGCGTGGCCGCGGCCAACGGGGACAGAGGCGGGGCGCGTGTGTGCGGTCGTGGGCGCGGGCAGTGGGCAGTGGCGGGACTGCGGCTGTGGCCGCGCGGGCGCGCGCGGGCGCCGGCGAGGCGCGGGCATGCCGGAGCGCGGACGACGCGGTGAGCGAGCGAGGGGGAGAGAGAGGAGGGGCGCGGAGGCCGTAGCCTCACCGAAGACGTAGGGTCTAGGGCAGCGGTTGTCGGGGGGGAAGGACGGAGACGACTTGCGATGGGGAAGCAGGCCGGTGGGGGAGCTCCTGGCGCCGGCGCGGTCCAGGCGGCGATGGGCACGCAGGGGGAGAGGGGCGAGGGGAAGGCGAGGATGAAGTGGCCCGGCAAGGGGGGGAGGGTCGAGGCGTAGGGCGACGGTGGCAGCTCCGGCGTAGTGGCCGCGGGGGTCGGCGGCGGCGTCAACGGGATCCCGATCCAGATCGGATCGGGAGGGAGTGGACCGAGCGGGGGGGGAGAGTGGGGGATATGGGCTAGGGTTCGGTGGGAGTGGGGGGTTAAGCAGGGGTAGGGTGGGCCGGTCGGGTAGCCTGGTTCGGCGGCCAGTTGGGCCGTTCGGCCGAGTTGGCCAGGGAGGTTTCCTCCTTCTTTTGTTATTTTTTTTGCTTTACCTTTTATCCATTTCTCTTTTATTTTAGTTGCACTATATTTTTGGTTTAGTAAAATATGAAAACAGCTCCAAAAATAGTGTGTCAAATTAATCCACTGTTCTAAGAAGTTTTACCTCAGAATAAAAATAGTTTAGTATTTGGTAAAATATATTAGGAGTATAACTAATTGTTTTGATGTTGTTTTAATCACTTAAGGGTATTTAAATATTTTATAATGACTGTTGTTACTCCACCAATAATATCCATGATTTATTTGTCACATTAATAACATTTTAGTTTTGACTTTTGAAAATTTTAATCGTTTGACTTGATTTTAAATTTGAATTCGAACCGTTTTTGAACCATCGCGAGATTAATAACAGTAACCGAGGTGACGTGGCACCATTAGCGTGGAATTACTGTAGCATGATTACCCGGGCGTCACACATCGAGAGGGGAATCATCGCCGCGGTGATCGTCTTCATCAACATCACCATCATCATCATCATCCTCATCTCTTTTACGTGGTCCACTCTCCCGCACCCCCCTGTAATCCCTTCTTGAACATGGTGCTTTATGCCACATATTATGATCCAATGATGTGTTGCCATCCTATGATGTTTTGAGTAGATATCCTTTATCTTTGGGTTGATTAATGATCTAGATTGGTACGAGTTGTATGTTTTATTTTGGTGTTGTCCTATGGTGCCCTCCGTGCCGCGCAAGCGTGAGGGATTCCCGTTGTAGGGTGTTGCAATACGTTCATGATTCGCTTATAGTGGGTTGGTGAGTGACTGAAACACAAACCCGAGTAAGGGGATTGTTGCGTATGGGATAAAGGGGACTTGATGCTTTAATGCTATGGTTGGGTTTTACCTTACTGATCTTTAGTAGTTGCAGATGCTTGCTAGAGTTCCAATCATGAGTGCATATGATCCAAGAAGATAAAGTATGTTAGCTTATGCCTCTCCCTCATATGAAATTGCAATGACGACTATCGGTCTTATTAACAATTGCCTAGGACAATTCCGCACACTGATCCACCATTATTCCACACTCGCTATTGATAATATTTAGTAATATATTCTAAATTTATGATAACAGCACCTACTTTAATATTTTAGCTCTCCGATATCATACAAAGTTATCCACTTCATACCCACAACGTAGTTTTATTTCTTGTTGCTAGTTGGAAGCAAACGTTCGGTGTACGTAGAGTCGTATCAGTGGCAGATAGGGCTTGAGAGAATATTGATCTTACCTTTAGCTTCTTGTGGGTTCGACACTCCATACTTATCACTTCTACCTTTGGAAATTTCTACGATGATTCCCTACACTTGGGGATTATCAAGCTCTTTTCTGGCGCCGTTGTCGGGGTGCAATAGTGTGGGATTGACATTCTCGTGTGTGCTTGTTTGCTTTCTTCACTAAGTAGATTTTGTTTTTTATTTTTGTTTTTGTTTAGTTGTGGGTGAAACATACAAAAAAATTAAAAGAATGAAAATCCAAAAAGAAAAATTTACTTGCCTCTCATGCCTAAAAAGTTTTTCAAAAAGAGAAGCGATTGGAAAGTTATGCATTGAAGAAGTGAGGGTCGACCTTGAGCACTTGTGTTCATGCTCACGGAAACAATGTAGAATTTTTCATGGAAGTGTCTCTGTAAATAAGTATACCCTTATATATATCCATTGTATTATAAAAATAATGTGCCAAGCTTTGGTTTTACGATGATTAGATTGCTTGTTTACTATGTGCAGAACAAAAACAGAAACTTTGGCTGTAGCGCATGATTTTACATTTTTTATTGGAAAGTCAAATGGTTCTGAAATTTTTTCCACATTACTCCTCTACAAATTTTTCAAATTTTCAAATTTATTTCATAATTTTTGGAGTTACAGAAGTTTACTAAACCTCCAGATTACTACAGACTGTCCTGTTTTAGACAGATTCTGTTCTTCATGTGTTGTTTGCTTATTTTGATGCATCTATGGCTAGTATCGGAGGGTATGAACCATAGAGAAGTTGGAATACAGTAGATATAGTTCTAATATGAAAGTGGAATGAGTTTTAAACAGTAACTAAAGATAGTGATTTGCTTTATTACACTAACGGATATCACGAAGTTTTTGTTAAAGTTTTGTGTGGATCAAGTGTTCGAAGACCGAGGAGCTATCAATATGAGAAGAATAAAGAGAGGCAAGAGTTCAAGCTTGGGGATGACCAAGGCACACCAAGTAAATATTCTAAAGATACTCAAGCATCTAAGCTTGGGGATGCCCCGGTTGGCATCCCATCTTTCTTCTTCAACAATTATCGGTATACCTTGGTTTTTATTTTGTTCACATGATTTGTGTCCTTTGTGTTTTTATTTTTCTTTAAGAACCATGCTAGTATGAGATGTCCCTTCATCAATTTATAGAATACTTCATGTGCTTCACTTATATCTTCTAAGTATGATCGTATAGAATTGCTCTTTGAGCTTCACTTAAATCTTTTGAGTATGGCTTTATAGAATGCTTCGTGTGCTTCACTTATACATTTTGAGCTTGGATATTGGATAGTCTATATTAATTGTAGAACGCTCCATGAACTTCACTTATATCTTTTGGAGTATGAATAATATTATCATCTACAGCGGGTTTGGAAGAGTGTCAACTTTAGGAAGTAGTGATCCCGCTATTCCGAATGAGAAGAATTTTGCTTATGTGGAGAATAGAAAATTTTCTATGCTTGTAGATCTTGAAAAGAATGCTTTATGTGATGGTTATATTGTTGAATTCATTCATTATGCTACTGAAAATTATTATGAGGGAGGAATATATGCTTGTAGGAGTTGCAATAATATCAAGTTTCCTCTCTATATGCTTAGAGTTTTGAAGTTATACTTGTTTTGCCTTCTTATGCTAGTTGATTCTTGCTCCTATAAATTATGTACTCACAAAATCCCTAGGCATAGGAAGTGGGTTAGATTTAAATATGCTAGTCATATTCTTCATGATGCTCTCTTTATGTTTCAATTCTTATATTTTATGTGAGCATCATTGAAATCATCATGCCTAGCTAAAAGGCATTAAAGAAAAGCGCTTGTTGGGAGACAACCCAATATTTACCCTTACTGTTTTTGTGCATTCTCATGATTAAGCTACTGTACTAAACATGTTTTACAGCTTTTGTTTCAATAAAGTGCCAAGTAAGACCTTTGGGAAGACTTGGGTGAAAGTTAATGTGATCTTGCTGTAAAAAACAGAAACTTTGCGCTCACGAGATTAGCTGCCATTTTTTACAGAAGAGTGATTTGGTGCTGATTATTTTTGCATAAGATTAAGAGACAAATTCCTCACGTCCACCAATTTGTTTCATAATTTTTTGAGTAGCATAAGTATGGTTAGTGTTCAGATCATTACAGACTGTTCTGTTTCTGACAGATTCTGTTTTCATTGCATAGTTTGCTTGCTTTCTAGTTTATATGGCTTATATTTCTCAATATAAATTGTAGAAATTATATGGTACAGTAGTAATTGTGTGATGACAATTATGAACCTTGTCTTTGACAGTACCAAAGTGAATGGTTTCTTATTTATCATACTAAACTATCTCACGTTCCGTTAAGTTTTGTGTGATTGAAGTTTTCAAGCTTTGGGTGAGATATCGATATGAGGAGAATAAGGAGTGGAAAGACCCTAAACTTGAGGATGCCCAAGGCACCCCAAGGTAATATTTAAGGAAGACTCAAGTGCCTAAACTTGGGGATGCCCCGGAAAGGCATCCCCTCTTTCGTCTTCAAAACTATCGGTAAACCTTACTCGGAGCTATATTTTTATTTGTCACATGATATGTGTCTTGCTTGAAGCGTATTTTCAATTTTACTTGCTGTTTTAATAAAATCATTGGATCTGAATCTTAAATGAAATAGAATCCTCCCATGGCTAGTTAATTATTTGACTACTCAGTGTTTTTCACTTATATCTTTTTGGAGTAGTTTGTCATTTACTCACGTGCTTCACATGTATCCTAAGAGTAAATGGTTGAACGAATTGAATATCACAAATCTGAATTCA
This sequence comes from Triticum aestivum, assembly GCF_018294505.1. NCBI lineage: Eukaryota > Viridiplantae > Streptophyta > Magnoliopsida > Poales > Poaceae > Triticum > Triticum aestivum. The sequence goes on along the minus strand of NC_057797.1, from coordinate 473,392,779 downwards.
CATATGTTTCATATGCTTATACCATGGGGAGTGATGACTTCACACAAAATAAGTATAGGTAGTAAACTTATTGAAAGTTAACAAACGTAGAATTGGTCACTCGAACAATTCATGAAAGAATATTGAAGGAAGAGAGATTTCACAGATAAATATACTATCTTGGACATCTTTTGTAATTGTGAGTACTCATTAAAATATGACATGCTAAAAGGTTGATGTCGGACAAGGAAGACAACGTAATGGGTTATGTTTTCTTATATCCGAAATAAAGTATATTGTCTTGGATCATCCAACATGTTGAGCTTGCTTTTCCCCCTCATGCTAGCCAAATTCTTTGCACCAAGTAGAGATACTACTTGTGCTTCCAAACATTCCTTAAACCAGTTTTGCCATGAGAGTCCACCATACCTACCTATGGATTGAGTAAGATCCTTCAAGTAAGTTGTCATCGGTGCATGCAATAAAAATTGCCCTCTAAATATGTATGATCTATTAATGTGGAGAAAATAAGCTTTATACGATCTTGTGATGTGGAAGAAATAAAAGCGATGGACTGCATAATAAAGGTCCATATCATAAGTGGCAATATAAAGTGACGTTCTTTTGCATTAAGATTTTGTGCATCCAACCATAATAGCGCATGAGAACCTCTGCTTCCCTCTGCGAAGGTCCTATCTTTTACTTTTATCTTCTACCCTTATGCAAGAGTCATGGTGATCTTCACCTTTCCTTTTTACATTTTATCCTTTGGCAAGCACAATGTATTAGAAAGATCCTGATATATATATAGGACTCCTTTTTTATACTCCCGGGAGTATGTACTCCTATCCTTAGTGGATAAGGTAGTACCCTTTTTTTGGATTGGCTGTGCAGATTAGCAAGAAAAGTGCTAAATTACGTTGCATGCACGAAACCTAACACCTAGAATTTAGGAACGCTCGTACGTACCTATCTAACTTTTGAACTAGTTGGTTGAAGTACCAACGTATTTTCTGTTTCATTTTTCTTCCATGCAACACATGCTACCACCGAAAGTAGTATATATGATACTGATGGGAAGTATGTATGTCACGAAATTTTTAAAGGATATACCACCTTCTATCTAGAGTACCAAATTTAAAGGATATACCACCTTTTATCTAGAGTGACTATATTGTATTTGGTGAGGGATCGCACATACGTTACAAAGAGGTACTTTTTTGTGAGGAAATATATGTTTTATTTTGCTGAGAGGGGTATATACTACTACTACTTTTTGAGCATGGTATATACTACTTTATTGGTACAGAGTATATAACTTTTTTTTAAACATAGAGTATATACCCTTACAGAGAGGTGCTTGTTCTACCTCACAAAAAAACTCTTTTCTTGCCCAGAAAGTAGTATATATATACTTTTTTGAGGTGGTATATACCATATTTCTTGCCATGAAGGTATGTATACTATTTTTTGAGTGGTCGGATAAATACTTTAGTTTGCATAGAGGGTATATACAGCATTGTCGTGAATGAGTTTATAATATATTTTTGTGACTCGTATATACCATATATTGTGCCGAGAGGGTTTACATATTTTTCCTGTTAGTCATATACTTCTTTTATCTGTGAGTGAGTGTGTACTTTATTTTGCTGATATACGACAAACTTTTTAATCATGTACATACTATATTGCGTTTTGCTGACTGATTTTTTTGTGAGCGTATACGTACACATTTTTTTTATTCTTTTGGAAAATAAATTGTATTTAATATATGGATGCATTACATTCCAGTTTTTAGTATATACAATATTAAGAGTAGTATAACGACCAACTACACTAACTTTAAAACAACATTACCCTGCATAATGGAGTATATCGAGAAAGTAGACATCCACAAGAATAGAGTATGTATCCATCAAATATTCTTGTAAGGAAAAAAGCGTGCCACCAGTGCATATACTTTCCTATACGAGTATAATGATTTGACGAAGTATATATCGGAATACATCTTCACCATGAGGCCACCATCGGCCATGCATCACACGTCGATGAGAGGTCCTAGTTCCGTGTTGTTGTTGATAACCGGCTTGGAGGCGATAATTGGTTGACCATTTAACTCGATCCATCCATCAAACTGGAATATAAGGAAAAGTGAGAAATATAAAGATCTGAAATGAAGTATGCATAGGTGTCTACTTAAGGTGCATGAGGAAGTGGATGCCTATGCCACCGATGGGAGGTCTTCTGGGGTGCTGGAGTGCTACCGCGCAAATCACATGAAAATATCAGTTATTGTGCAGAAAATAACGAATCATAAAAATACAAGAGAATTAACATAAAATTAATGTCGTCCATCTGTGGTATATAGTGCTCCAGGAACATCAGTCGCACATACACAAGAATGGATCTAGCTCAACTAAAAAAATAGATCTAGCTTTGTATACTCTAGCCAATGGATTCTTACTGATTAAGTTGGGGTGGCAGTGGGTGACCCATATTCACCTCGCTGACGGGGATTGATGTGTGTTGCCAGTGAAGGAAATATGCCCTAGAGGCAATAATAAAGTTATTATTTATTTCCTTATATCATGATAAATGTTTATTATTCATGCTAGAATTGTATTAACCGGAAACATAATACATGTGTGAATACATAGACAAACAGAGTGTCACTAGTATGCCTCTACTGGACTAGCTCGTTAATCAAAGATGGTTATGTTTCTTAACCATGAACAAAGAGTTGTTATTTGATTAACGGGATCACATCATTAGGTGAATGATCTGATTGACATGACCCATTCCGTTAGCTTAGCACCCGATCGTTTAGTATGTTGCTATTGCTTTCTTCATGACTTATACATGTTCCTATGACTATGAGATTATGCAACTCCCATTTGCCGGAGGAACACTTTGTGTGCTACCAAACGTCACGACGTAACTGGGTGATTATAAAGGTGATCTACAGGTGTCTCCAAAGGTACATGTTGGGTTGGCATATTTCGGCATTAGGATTTGTCACTCCGATTGTCGAAGAGGTATCTCTGGGCCCTCTCGGTAATGCACATCACATAAGCCTTGCAAGCATTGCAACTAGTGAGTTAGTTGTGAGATGATGTATTACGGAACGAGTAAAGAGACTTGCCGGTAACGAGATTGAACTAGGTATTGAGATACCGACGGTCGAATCTCGGGCAAGTAACATACCGATGACAAAGGGAACAACGTATGTTGTTATGCGGTCTGACCGATAAAAGATCTTCGTAGAATATGTAGGAGCCAATATGAGCATCCAGGTTCCGCTATTGGTTATTGACCGGAGACGTGTCTCGGTCATGTCTAGATTGTTCTCGAACCCGTAGGGTCCGCACGCTTAAGGTTTTGATGACAGTTATATTATGAGTTTATGCATTTTGATGTAGCGAAGTTTGTTCGGAGTCCCGGATGTGATCACGGACATGACGAGGAGTCTCGAAATGGTCGAGACATAAAGATTGATATATTGGAAGCCTATATTTGGATATCGGAACTATTTCGGGTGAAATCGGGATTTTACCAGAGTACCGGGAAGTTACCGGAACCCCCCGGGAGGTATATGGGCCTTAGCGGGCCTTAGTGGAAGAGAGGAGAGGTGGCCAGGGCTGGGTCGTGCACCGCTCCCCCTAGTCCGAATAGGACAAGGAGAGGGGGCCGGCGCCCCCCTTCCTTCTCTCTCTCCTCTTTCCCCCCTCCCGAATCCTATTCCAAATAGGAAAGGGGGGAATCCTACTCCCGGAGGGAGTAGGACTCCTCCTGGCGCGCCCTATCCTGGCCGGCCGCACCCACCCCCCTTTGATCCTTTATATACGGAGGCAGGGAGCACCCCTAGAGACACAAGTTGATCCACGTGATCATATTCTTAGCCGTGTGCGGTGCCCCCTTCCACCATAGTCCTCGTCACAACATACCCTGCAAAAACAAGTTAGACGTCCTCTACTTTGTTGTTGCAAGTTTTATGTGGCTGCTACGGGCTTAAGCAAGAAACAATCTTACCTACGCATCAAAACCACAACGATAGTTTGTCAAGTTGGTGCTGTTTTAACCTTCGCAAGGACTAGGCGTAGCCACACTCGGTTCAACTAAAGTTGGAGAAACTGTCACCCGCTAGCCATCTTTGTGCAAAGCACGTCGGGAGAACCGGTCTCGCGTAAGCGTACGCGTAATGTCGGTCCGGGCCGCTTCGTCCAATAATACCGCCGAACCAAAGTATGACATGCTGGTAAGCAGTATGACTTATATCGCCCACAACTCACTTGTGTTCTACTCGTGCAAATAACATCAACACATAAAACCTAGGCTCGGATGCCACTGTTGGGTAACATAGTAATTTCAAAAAAATTCCTACGCACACGCAAGATCATGGTGATGCATAGCAACGAGAGGGGAGAGTGTGATCTACGTACCCTTGTAGATTGACAACAGAAGCGTTAGCACAACATGGTTGATATAGTCGTACGTCTTCGTGGCCCGACCGATCAAGCACCGAAACTACGACACCTTCGAGTTCTAGCACACGTTCAGCTCGATGACGATCCCCGGACTCCGATCCAGCAAAGTGTCGGGGAAGAGTTTCGTCGGCACGACGGTGTGGTGACGATCTTGATGTACTACCGTCGCAGGGCTTCGCCTAAGCACCGCTACAATATTATGTGATATGGTCAAGACATGATGCTAAATTTTATTGTATGAGATGATCATGTTTTGTAACCGAGTTATCGGCAACTGACAGGAGCCATATGGTTGTCGCTTTATTGTATGCAATGCAATCGCGCTGTAATGCTTTACTTTATCACTAAGCGGTAGCGACAGTCGTGGAAGCATAAGATTGGCGAGACGACAACGATGCTACGATGGAGATCAAGGTGTCGCGCCGGTGACGATGGTGATCATAACGGTGCTTCGAAGATGGAGATCACAAGCACAAGATGATGATGGCCATATCATATCACTTATATTGATTGCATGTGATGTTTATCTTTTATGCATCTTATCTTGCTTTGATTGACGGTAGCATTATAAGATGATCTCTCACTAATTATCAAGAAGTGTTCTCCCTGAGTATGCACCGTTGAGAAAGTTCTTCGTGTTGAGACACCACGTGATGATCGGGTGTGATAGGCTCTACGTTCAAATACAACGGGTGCAAAACAGTTGCACATGCGGAATACTCAGGTTATACTTGATGAGCCAAGCATATACAGATATGGCCTCGGAACACGGAGACCGAAAGGTCGAGCGTGAATCATATAGTAGATATGATCAACATAGTGATGTTCACCAATGAAGCTACTCCATCTCACGTGATGATCAGACATGGTTTAGTTGATTTGGATCACGTAATCACTTAGAGGATTGGAGGGATGTCTATCTAAGTGGGAGTTCTTTAAGTAATATGATTAATTGAACCTAAATTTATCATGAACTTAGTACCTGATAGTATCTTGCTTATTCATGTTTGATTGTAGATAGATGGCCCGTGTTGTTGTTCCGTTGAATTTTAATGCGTTCCTTGAGAAAGCAAAGTTGAAAGATGATGGTAGCAATTACACGGATTGGGTCCGTAACTTGAGGATTATCCTCATTGCTGCACAGAAGAATTACGTCCTGGAAGCACCGCTGGGTGCCAGGCCTGCTGCTGGAGCAACACCAGATGTTATGAACGTCTGGCAGAGCAAAGCTGACGACTACTCGACAGTTCAGTGTGCCATGCTTTACGGCTTAGAATCGGGACTTCAATGACGTTTTGAACGTCATGGAGCATATGAGATGTTCCAGGAGTTGAAGTTAATATTTCAAGCAAATGCCCGGATTGAGAGATATGAAGTCTCCAATAAATTCTATAGCTGCAAGATGGAGGAGAACAGTTCTGTCAGTGAGCATATACTCAAAATGGCTGGGTATAATAATCACTTAATTCAATTGGGAGTTAATCTTCCAGATGATTGCATCATTGACAGAATTCTTCAATCACTGCCACCAAGCTACAAGAGCTTTGTGATGAACTATAATATGCAAGGGATGAATAAGACTATTCTCGAGCTCTTCGCAATGCTGAAAGCTGCGGAGGTAGAAATCAAGAAGGAGCATCAAGTGTTGATGGTCAACAAGACCACTAGTTTCAAGAAAAAGGGCAAAGGGAAGAAGAAGGGGAACTTCAAAAAGAACAGCAAGCAAGTTGCTGCTCAAGAGAAGAAACCCAAACCTGGACCTAAGCCTGAAACTGAGTGCTTCTACTGCAAGCAGACTGGTCACTGGAAGCAGAACTGCCTCAAGTATTTGGTGGATAAGAAGGATGGCAAGGTGAACAAAGGTATATGTGATATACATGTTATTGATGTGTACCTTCCTAATGCTCGCAGTAGCACCTGGGTATTTGATACTGGTTCTATTGCTAATATTTGCAACTCGAAACAGGGACTATGGATTAAGCGAAGATTGGCTAAGGACGAGGTGACGATGCGCGTGGGAAATGGTTCCAAAGTCGATGTGATCGCAGTCGGCACGCTACCTCTACATCTACCTTCGGGATTAATATTAGACCTAAATAACTGTTATTTGGTGCCAGCGTTAAGCATGAACATTATATCTGGATCTTGTTTGATGCGAGACGGTTATTCATTTAAATCGGAGAATAATGGTTGTTCTATTTACATGAGTAATATCTTTTATGGTCATGCACCCTTAAAGAGTGGTCTATTCTTATTAAATCTCGATAGTAGTGACACACATATTCATAGTGTTGAAACCAAAAGATGCAGAGTTGATAATGATAGTGCAACTTATTTGTGGCACTGCCGTTTAGGTCATATCGGTATAAAGCGCATGAAGAAACTCCATACTGATGGGCTTTTGGAACCACTAGATTATGAATCACTTGGTACTTGCGAACCGTGCCTTATGGGTAAGATGACAAAAACACCGTTCTCCGGTACTATGGAGAGAGCAACAAATTTGTTAGAAATCATACATACATATGTATGTGGTCCGATGAATATTGATGCTCGTGGCGGATATCGTTATTTTCTCACCTTCACAGATGACTTAAGCAGATATGGGTATATCTACTTAATGAAACACAAGTCTGAAACTTTTGAAAAGTTCAAAGAATTTTAGAGTGAAGTTGAAAATCATCGTAACAAGAAATAAAATTCCTACGATCTGATCGTGGAGGAGAATATTTAAGTTACGAGTTTGGTGTACATTTGAAACAATGTGGAATAGTTTCGCAACTCATGCCACCCGGAACACCACAGCGTAATGGTGTGTCCGAACGTCATAATCGTACTTTACTAGATATGGTACGATCTATGATGTCTCTTACTGATTTACCGCTATCGTTTTGGGGATACGCTCTAGAGACGGCCGCATTCACGTTAAATAGGGCACCATCAAAATCCGTTCAGATGACGCCTTATGAACTGTGGTTTGGCAAGAAACCAAAGTTGTCGTTTCTGAAAGTTTGGGGCTGCGATGCTTATGTGAAAAAGCTTCAACTTGATAAGCTCGAACCCAAATCGGAAAAATGTGTCTTCATAGGATATCCAAAGGAAACTATTGGATACACCTTCTATCACAGATCCGAAGGCAAGACTTTTGTTGCTAAATTCGGAAACTTTCTGGAGAAGGAGTTTCTCTCGAAAGAAGTGAGTGGGAGGAAAGTAGAACTTGACGAGGTAACTGTACCTACTCCCTTATTGGAAAGTAGTACATCACAGAAACCTGTTTCTGTGACACCTACACCAATTAGTGAGGAAGCTAATGATGATGATCATGAAACTTCAGAACAAGATACTACTGAACCTCGTAGATCAACCAGAGTAAGATCCGCACCAGAGTGGTATGGTAACCCTGTTCTGGAAGTCATGCTACTAGATCATGATGAACCTACGAACTATGAAGAAGCGATGGTGAGCCCAGATTCCGCAAAATGGCTTGAAGCCATGAAATCTGAGATGGGATCCATGTATGAGAACAAAGTATGGACTTTGGTTGACTTGCCCAATGATCGGCAAGCAATTGAGAATAAATGGATCTTCAAGAAGAAGATGGACACTGACGGTAATATTACTGTCTACAAAGCTCGACTTGTCGCAAAAGGTTTTCGGCAAGTTCAAGGGATTGACTACGTTGAGACTTTCTCACCCGTAGCAATGCTTAAGTCTGTCCGAATCATGTTAGCAATTGCCGCATTTTATGATTATGAAATTTGGCAGATGGATGTCAAAACTGCATTCCTGAATGGATTTCTGGAAGAAGAGTTGTATATGATGCAACCAAAAGGTTTTGTCGATCCAAAGGGAGCTAACAAAGTATGCAAGCTCCAGCGATCCATTTATGGACTGGTGCAAGCCTCTCGGAGTTGGAATAAATGCTTTGATAGTGTGATCAAAGCATTTGGTTTTGTACAGACTTTTGGAGAAGCCTGTATTTACAAGAAAGTGAGTGGGAGCTCTGTAGCATTTCTGATATTATATGTGGATGACATATTACTAATTGGAAATGATATAGAATTTCTGGATAGCATAAAGGGATACTTGAATAAGAGTTTTTCAATGAAAGACCTCGGTGAAGCTGCTTACATATTAGGCATTAAGATCTATAGAGATAGATCAAGACGCTTATTGGACTTTCACAAAGCACATACCTTGACAAAGTTTTGAAGAAGTTCAAAATGGATCAAGCAAAGAAAGGGTTCTAGCCTATGTTACAAGGTGTGAAGTTGAGTCAGACTCAATGCCCGACCACTGCAGAAGATAGAGAGAAAATGAAAGATGTTCCCTATGCTTCAGCCATAGGCTCTATCATGTATGCAGTGCTGTGTACCAGACCTGATGTGTGCATTGCTATAAGTCTAGCAGGGAGGTACCAAAGTAATCCAGGAGTGGATCACTGGACAGCGGTCAAGAACATCCTGAAATACCTGAAAAGGACTAAGGATATGTTTCTCGTTTATGGAGGTGACAAAGAGCTAATCATAAGTGGTTACGTCGATGCGAGCTTTGACACTGATCCGGATGATTCTAAATCGCAAACCGGATACGTATTTACATTAAACGGTGGAGCTGTCAGTTGGTGCAGTTCTAAACAAAGCGTCGTGGCGGGATCTACGTGTGAAGCCGAATACATAGCTGCTTCGAAAGCAGCAAATGAAGGAGTCTGGATGAAGGAGTTCATATCCGATCTAGGTGTCATACCTAGTGCATCGGGTCCAATGAAAATCTTTTGTGACAATACTGGTGCAATTGCCTTGGCAAAGGAATCCAGATTTCACAAGAGAACCAAGCACATCAAGAGACGCTTCAGTTCCATCCGGGATCTAGTCCAGGTGGGAGACATAGAGATTTGCAAGATACATACAGATCTGAATGTAGCAAATCCATTGACTAAGCCTCTTCCACGAGCAAAACATGATCAGCACCAAGGCTCCATGGGTGTTAGAATCATTACTGTATAATCTGGATTATTGACTCTAGTGCAAGTGGGAGACTGAAGGAAATATGCTCTAGAGGCAATAATAAAGTTATTATTTATTTCCTTATATCATGATAAATGTTTATTATTCATGCTAGAATTGTATTAACCGAAAACATAATACATGTGTGAATACATAGACAAACAGAGTGTCACTAGTATGCCTCTACTGGACTAGCTCGTTAATCAAAGATGGTTATGTTTCCTAACCATGAACAAAGAGTTGTTATTTGATTAACGGGATCACATCATTAGGTGAATGATCTGATTGACATGACCCATTCCGTTAGCTTAGCACCGATCGTTTAGTATGTTGCTATTGCTTTCTTCATGACTTATACATGTTCCTATGACTATGAGATTATGCAACTCCTGTTTGCCGGAGGAACACTTTGTGTGCTACCAAACGTCACAACGTAACTGGGTGATTATAAAGGTGCTCTACAGGTGTCTCCAAAGGTACATGTTGGGTTGGCGTATTTCGATATTAGGATTTGTCACTCCGATTGTCGGAGAGGTATCTCTGGGCCCTCTCGGTAATGCACATCACATAAGCCTTGCAAGCATTGCAACTAGTGAGTTAGTTGTGAGATGATGTATTACGGAACGAGTAAAGAGACTTGCCGGTAACGAGATTGAACTAGGTATTGAGATACCGACGATCGAATCTCGGGCAAGTAACATACCGATGACAAAGGGAACAACGTATGTTGTTATGCGGTCTGACCGATAAAATATCTTCATAGAATATGTAGGAGCCAATATGAGCATCCAGGTTCCGCTATTGGTTATTGACCGAAGACGTGTCTCGGTCATGTCTACATTGTTCTCGAACCCGTAGGGTCCGCACGCTTAAGGTTTTGATGACAGTTATATTATGAGTTTATGCATTTTGATGTACCGAAGTTTGTTCGGAGTCCCGAATGTGATCACGGACATTACGAGGAGTCTCGAAATGGTCGAGACATAAATATTGATATATTGGAAGCCTGTATTTGGATATCGGAAGTGTTCCGGGTGAAATCGGGATTTTACTGGAGTACCGGGAAGTTACCGGAACCCCCCGGGAGGTATATGGGCCTTAGTGGGACTTAGTGGAAGAGAGGAGAGGTGGCCAGGGCTGGGCCGTGCGCTCCTCCCCCGCCCCCTAGTCCGAATAGGACAAGGAGAGGGGGCTGGCGCCCCCCTTCCTTCTCTCTCTCCTCTTTCCCCCTCCCGAATCCTATTCCAAATAGGAAAGGGGGGAATCCTACTCCCGGAGGGAGTAGGACTCCTCCTGGCGCGCCCTATCCTGGCCGGCCGCACCCCCCCCTTTGATCCTTTATATACGGGGGCAGGGAGCACCCCTAGAGACACAAGTTGATCCACGTGATCATATTCTTAGCCGTGTGTGGTGCCCCCTTCCACCATAGTCCTGGATAATATTGTAGCGGTGCTTAGGCGAAGCCCTGCGACGGTAGTACATCAAGATCGTCACCACGCCGTCGTGCTGACGGAAATCTTCCCTGACACTTTGCTGGATCGGAGTCCGGGGATCGTCATCGAGCTGAATGTGTGCTAGAACTCAAAGGTGTTGTAGTTTCGGTGCTTGATCGGTCGGGCCGTGAAGACGTACGACTACATCAACCATGTTGTGCTAACGCTTCCGTTGTCGATCTACAAGGGTACGTAGATCACACTCTCCCCTCTCGTTGCTATGCATCACCATGATCTTGCGTGTGCATAGGAATTTTTTTGAAATTACTACGTTACCCAACAGCCAGTGGCCTACAACACAGAGAAACATGGAGGCCGTCGTCTCATTGCCCAGTCTGATGGAGACGGTGTGCACCTGCTCGGTTGACATGCACACACTAGTCTCCGACGATCGCTACAAGACTGGGGAGCATAGATGGTGTGCACCTGCTTGGTTGATACGCACATGCTAGTCGCTGACGGCCGCTATAAGACTGAGCAGCAGAAATACATGCGTCGTTGTCGCCGACGGCGGCGGCGCAGAACGACGGAGTATTCTAAAGAAAATGGAGAGTTCTTTCGGTAGTATCTGGACGATATGGTCTGCGTGCTACCTATAAACATGGGATCCGTTCAACTGACTTTGGGATCTCGCGTGATTATCCAACGCAATTAACTAGATTAATTATTAAATGCTAAACGGGTTTGTTGCCTAACAGTGGCCGTTTAGAGAACCATGCGCGGCTTGCACAGAGCAGGAGTATGTACTCCTAGGAGTATGGACTCATTTTCCTATATATATATATATATATCTCCAACTGGATGTAAGTTATCATGAACTATTATTGTTGACATTACCCTTGAGGTAAAAGGTTGCGAGGCGAATCTATAAGCCCATATCTTTCTCTGTGTCCGATTAAAACTTTGAACCCATAAATATCACATGAGCGTTAGCAATTGTGAAAGACTAAATGATAGTTGAGTATGTGGAGTTTGCTAAATCAAAGCTCTGACATAGACCCTTCCTGAAAATAAGATGAATTGCAATTGTTTGATGACTGGCAATATAGTTTGTTAGTTTCAAGAGAGTTTATGATCTATACTTTAACATGTGAATAGTTTGTTACTTGATCATGAAAAGTTTTATGAAAATGAGCTACTGTTATGATATATAATGATGCTAGAAAAAGTGATTGGAACTATCATTGATGAAACTTATGCACTTGCTAGCATTCACACTTCATAAATTATTTCTTTTATCATTTACCTAGTCGAGGACGAGCAGGAATTAAGCTTGGGGATGCTGATACGTCTCCAACGTATCTATAATTTATGAAGTATTCATGTTATCATATTATCAACCTTGGATGTTCTATATGCATTTATATGCTATTTTATATGATTTTTGGGACTAACCTATTAACCTAGAGCCCACTGCCAGTTTCTGTTTTTCCCTTGTTTTTTAGTTTTGCAGAAAAGGAATATCAAACGGAGTCCAATTGACGTGCCAATTTTTGACGGGTTTTTATGGACCAAAAGAAGACCCCGGAGTAAAAGAGTTGGATCAAAAGACTCCCGGGGCGTCCACGAGGGTGGGGGCGCCCCCCAGGCGCATGGGCCTGCCTCGTGGACAACTCGGGCACCTCCTTGGCGTGAGACCGATGCCAAAAATTCCTATAAATACATAAGCCTCCAGAAATTAACCTAGATCGGGAGTTCCGCCGCCAGAAGCCTTCATAGCCACCAAGCCATCATCACTGGAGGGCATGGAGGAGGATCCCGGAGGGGCCATCATCACCATGAAGGCCAAGGACCAGAGGGGGAACCTCTCCCCATCCAGGGGGAGGCCATGGAGGAGGAAGCACAAGAGGGAGAACCTATCCTCCTCTCTCTTGGTTACACCGGAGTGCCATCGAGAGGGGAATCATCACCGCGGTGATCGTCTTCATCAACATCACCATCATCATCATCATCCTCATATCTTTTACGTGGTCCACTCTCCCGCACCCCCCTGTAATCCCTACTTGAACATGGTGCTTTATGCCACATATTATGATCCAATGATCTGTTGCCATCCTATGATGTTTTGAGTAGATATCCTTTGTCTTTGGGTTGATTAATGATCTAGATTGGTATGAGTTGTATGTTTTATATTGGTGATATCCTATGGTGCCCTCCGTGTCGCGCAAGCGTGAGGGATTCCCGCTGTAGGGTGTTGCAATACGTTCATGATTCGCTTATAGTGGGTTGGTGAGTGACTGAAACATAAACCCGAGTAAGCGGATTGTTGCGTATGGGATAAAGGGGACTTGATGTTTTAATGCTATGGTTGGGTTTTACCTTAATGATCTTTAGTAGTTGCGGATGCTTGCTAGAGTTCCAATCATAAGTGCATATGATCCAAGAAGAGAAAGTATGTTAGCTTATGCCTCTCCCTCATATGAAATTGCAATGACGACTATCAGTCTTATTAACAATTGCCTAGGACAATTCCGCACACTGATCCACCATTATTCCACACTTGCTATTTATAATATTTAGTAATATATTCTAACTTTATGATAACAGCACCTACTTTCATATTTTAGCTCTCCGATATCATACAAAGTTATCAACTTCATACCCACAACGTAGTTTTATTTCTCGTTGCTAGTTGGAAGCAAACGTTCGGTGTATGTAGAGTCGTATCAGTGGCAGATAGGGCTTGAGAGAATATTGATCTTACCTTTAGCTTCTTGTGGGTTCGACACTCCATACTTATCACTTCCACCTTTGGAAATTGCTACGATGAGTCCCTGCACTTGGGGATTATCATATTTTCTTGAGGGTCGTCATGTATCGACCGGCCTATGGACCTCCTATCTGAGGTTTTATTTTTCCTGAAACATCGGCAGCCCAACTTATGTATTTTTTTGAAGAAAACGCAGAGGTCTGTTCTATTATTAAACAGTAAAACAGGGGTAGCTACAGCTATCCACAGCGATTTGAAGTTTTTATCCATCGGATCATGCGTACGAATGCACAGGATTAACTTGGTCATCCAGATCGTTACGCTAATTATGTACGGCACATAGAAAGCAACATTCTGCGGGCCGCTGCTCCATAGAATGAGTTGCGGCTTTCTTCCGTGGTCGGTCCGTAAGATATAAGGCCCAGTCCAGTCCAACGCGTATGCAAAGGGGTATCATCCTGACATTCTTGATTCACCTCAAAAACAAAAACAAAAAATCCTGATATGTCCAGGTTTCCTCTCTTTTGCTCAAAAAAGTCCAGGTTTCCTCTCGGCGGCGCTATCCCCATTCCCGAGCTGTGAATTGCTCATCTGTTCCTCGATGTCGGCCGCCACCGTCCTCCATCTCGGTGTCGAGCTTCTGCAAAAGGCCTGCTTCTGCCCCTATGCCCTCCACTACTCCTCTTAGACCTCTACTCTTGCTCCGCAAGCCCCCACGAAGGCTCTCTTCTTTACCTATTTTTTAATGTCGCGTCCTGCAGCGTTCTACCATGGCTGCTGCGTGGCCGAACGCGCCGTCGGCGTCCGTCACCGGATGTCTTTCTCCTGCACCCGTCTCCTTGCCCTAGAAAGTTTATCGCGCGTCCCTCCCCATTCCGTACCTAAAGATGATCATCCTGTCCCAGGGGAAGCGGCGGTGGAATCATGGCGATGAAGCTTGACGCGCCTTTTGTAAGTTGTCCTGGTTGAGGGAGTCCTGGATTAGGGGGTCTCCGGACAGCCGTACTATATCCTTTGGCCGGACTGTTGGACTATGAAGATACGAGATTGAAGACTTCGTCCCGTGTCCGGATGGGACTCTACTTGGCGTGGAAGGCAAGCTAGGCAATACGGATATGGATATCGCCTCCTTTATAACCGACCTTGTGTAACCCTAGCCCCCTCCGGTGTCTATATAAACCGGAGGGTTTTAGTCCGTAGGACAACATACAATCATACCATAGTCTTAGCCTCTCTGATCTCGTGGTAGATCTACTCTTGTAATACTCATATCACCAAGAACAATCAAGCAGGACATAGGGTTTTACCTCTATCAAGAGGGCCCGAACCTGGGTAAAACATCGTGTCCCTTGCCTCCTGCTACCATCCGCCTTAGACGCACAGTTCGGGACCCCCTACCCGAGATCCGCCGGTTTTGACACCGACATTGGTGCTTTCATTGAGAGTTCCACTGTGTCGTCACCATAAGGCTTGATGGCTCCTTCGATCATCACTAGTGATGCGGTCCAGGCTGAGGCTTTCCTCCCCGGACAGATCTTCATATTCGGCGGCTTTGCACTACGGGCCAATTCGCTTGGCCATCTGGAGCAGATTGAGAGCTACGCCCCTGGCCATCAGGTCAGATTTTGAAACTTGAACTACACGGCAGACATCCGCGGAGACTTGATCTTCGACGGATTCGAGCCCATGTTGGACGCGCCGTACAGTCTTGACGAGCATGACGTAACTCTGTCCTCGGACATTATTCGGGAGATCGCATCCGCAGCTACTCCGTCCATCAATGTGGAGCAAGTTGCGCCATCCGAGAGCGGAGGGATGGACCCCTCCATGGAGGCCGGACTCTCAATGGCGATAGAGCCGGATACTGACTTCACCCCCTACGAGTGCCGTGTCGCCAAACCACTGGATTCATCTATGGCCACGGACTCTGAGCCGCTCATATCCGTGCCCGTCGAATCCGACTGGGCGCCGATCATGGAGTTCACCTCCGCGGACATCTTTCAGCACTCACCCTTCGGGGATGTGCTAAATTCTTTAAGGTCTCTCTCCCTGTTAGGAGAACCTTGGCCAAACTATGTCCGGCTAGAATGGGATGCGGGTGACGAGGAAATTCGTTGCCCACCCACCACCCACTTAGTAGCCACTATCGACAACTTCACCGACATGCTCGACTTCGGCTCCGAAGACTTCGACGGTATGGACGACGAAGTCGGAGACGAACAGGATCCACCACCCTCAGGGCACTGGACCGCCACCTCATCATATGATATATACATGGTGGACACCCCCAAAGAAGAAAATGGTGATGAGAAGATGGAGGATGACCCCTCCAAGAAGCAACCCAAGCGCCAACGTCAGCGGCGCCGCTCTAAGCCCCGCCATAGCAAGAACAGTGACAATAATAGTCCACGAGAATCTGGAAGAGATGACAACTATACCACCCCGGTGGCAGAAAACAATCAAGATGCAAACTGCAAGCATAGTGCGGATCCGACATCCGAACACGATGACGCCAAAGATAAGCCTCATCAATCCCCGTCTAGGGAAGAAAGCAGTCCGGACGAAGATGCACCCATCATCCCGGAAACACACTTGGAGCAAGACAACCTCTGCAGAAGGCTTACTGCCACAGCGAGAAGCCTGAAGAAACAGAAGCAAAGGCTCAAGGTCGCACAAGATACGCTCAACAGCAAGTGGAACAAAGTAACAAAGTATGATGGAAGTTACCATCCAAAAAGCTACCCAAAGCGCAAGCTATTGCCGGAATTCGACGATGAGGCCTTAGAGCCCATACAGCCGAAAAGCGATATGGCCAACCGGCCGGATCCAACACCTTGTGAACGCGATAGAGCGGCCAACAAAGTCACGCATAAGTCAACACACGATCTACGTGAGAACTTGCGTCAAAAATCCGGCGCGACCAGATCTATCTATGGATCTAGGAAGCGCGCTACGGTACACAACCAACACCGAATACTACAACCGTCCGAACACCATGGCGCATCCCAATACAAGGGTGCAGCACACCCGTTATGTTTCACTGATGAGGTGCTGGATCATGAATTCCCAGAGGGATTCAAACCGGTGAATATAGAGGCATACGACGGAACCACAGACCCTGGAGTCTGGATAGAGGACTTCATCCTCCACATCCATATGGCTCATGGAGACGATCTCCATGCCATTAAATACTTGCCCCTCAAGCTTAAAGGGCCAGCTAGGCATTGGCTGAAAAGCCTCCTCGAAAACTCAATTGGAAGTTGGGAGGAGCTCGAGGACGCTTTCCGGGCCAATTTTCAAGGGACTTATGTCCGACCTCCGGATGCAGACGATTTAAGTCATATAATCCAACAGTCTGGAGAGTCCACCCGAAAGCTTTGGAACAGGTTCCTCACTAAGAAGAACCAAGTTGTCGACTGTACGGACGCCGAAGCCTTAACAGCTTTCAAACACAGCGTCCGAGACGAATGGCTCGCCAGACACCTCGGTCAAGAAAAACCGAGAACAATGGCAGCCCTAAAAAGCCTCATGACCCGCTTTTGTGCGGGCGAGGACAACTGGTTGGCCTGTAGCAGCACCAGCGACCCAAGCACATCTAAAGTAAGGGATGGCAATGGTAAACCACGACGCAACAAAAACAAGCGTCGAAGTAAAGAAGATAGCGCAGATAACACGGCGATAAACACCGGATTCAAGGGCTCCCAACCAGGTCAGCGGAAAAAGCCCTTGAAGGGCAGCAAAGAAGGACAATCTGGCCTAAACAAAATTCTTGACAAAATCTGTCAGATTCACGGCACCCCAGACAAACCTGCAAATCATACCCACAGAGAATGTTGGGTCTTCAAGCAGGCCGGTAAGCTAAACGCCGAACACAAAGGGGAAGAGACACCAAGCGAAGATGAGGATGAACCTCGCCAGCAAAGTGCCGAAGGACAGAAAAAGTTCCCACCAGAGGTCAAAACAATAAACGTGATCCAGGTGACAAAGGGGAGAAGCAATCACGCACCCTAATGCACGCGCACCATAAAGCCCGTCACCCCTAGGCTCAACCCCTGGTTGGCCTGCCCGATCACTTTTGATCGTAGGGATCACAATACAAATATGGCGCGAAGGACTGACGGCCTTGGTGTTAGACCCAATAATAAACGGGTACCATTTCACAAGGGTCCTAATGGACGGCGGCAGTGATCTAAATCTGATATATCAGGACATAGTCCGCAAAATGGGGATAGACCCGACACAAATAAGCCGCAGTAATACTACCTTCAAGGGAGTAATACCAGGCCAAGAGGCCCACTGGACGGGCTCTCTACTACTAGAGGTGGTATTCGGTTCTCCCGATAACTTCCGAAGTGAAACAACTTTTCACATCGCTCCATTCCGAAGTGATTGTCAAGCACTACTCAGAAGGGCGGCCTTCACTCATTTTAACGCAATACCACATTATGCTTTTCTCAAGCTCAAGATGCCCGGTCCACGAGGCGTCATTACAATTAGCGGAAATACGAATCGTTCTTCACATATGAAAGAGGACGCGGCGGCTTTAACAGCCGCACACTAGACGGCCTCACCAACCAGAAAAAATGGCAGGTCGTCACGACCACGAACACGGTTAGATGAGTCCAGCGTTCCATCATACATGCATGAGATTGGTTTTCGAACACTCATAACACGATACCAGGGGCTTCACACGTGTAATCAAGGCCAGCCCAGCTCAACTAGGCTTCTCTGGAATTCTGATAACTCATTCTTCTTTTTGGCACGTCAACTTTCACCTAAGTTATTTCTTTTTGCAAGTTACAATTGTGCTACACCCGTCCAGGACACAGCACAACGGAGACATAGGCACAGATGTGCAGCAGGGACCCGCCCAAAGGTTTATTTTTAGATTAAGGCCCTGCGTAAACCTTTTTTACCGTCTCTTGTTGCTCACATCCTCCGGATACTCCACACAACCGAGAAGGATGCCGGCGTTATTGGCATGTGGCCACGCCAGGATTTTGCACGTGCCCGGACACATGGGGTTTCTTATAAAGGGCATTGTTTAGCCCGGTATATGTTATAAAGACCAAACACCTTAGGGAGTGTTCGGCGTCGCGAGTTTGGCTCTATATGCATCAGCTCTGAATCATGTCTTTGGTCAAATGTTGGGTTTGCCCGGCTCTCACGTTTTGGTACCTTACGTTCCGTTATATCGGCTAAGGTAGCACTAGGAGAACTACTGCGATTGTGCCCTGGTTCATCCGGACGAGCACCTCAGTGGACAAAGCCGAAAACTGACTGTCATGATATAGTGAGAGACTGGTCAACCACTCGATGACTAATTGGAATCTTCGGGATTCCTCCGCATTAATGAAGGGCCGTTTCCCGGTCATGTACATACGCGCACCGTATTCGGACGAGCATAGAAGTACCAGGGGCTATATAGTAGCCCCACTGTCAAACTCCTATGGCTAAGTGAAAGTGTTAAAGCAATATAGTCTGATTGCCTCGTTCGCTATGCTATCACCTCCTTAACGGACCAAGACGTTGGATCAATTGTGGATATGCATCTTTTGCGAACACCCCCGCATTATATGCGTGGGGGCGGAAGCCGACGACTGCAAGCTTTCAGGTTATATACATATATACATAAACGGGCGCACATGAGGCATCATAGTACTTTCGGGCAAAAGTATAAATATAGCCTTGATTAATTCAGAAAAACATTGTTTGTACAATGGGACTACATGTCACTAGAAAATAATATTCTTCGAGCACTGAGCCTCTATCAAACGAGCACCTTCAAGGACTTCCTCAAAGTAGTGCTCGGCAACAACTCGGCCTATGGCCGAACCCTGGGCCGCAACAGTGGTGGCCTCCATATCTGCCCAGTATGTTTTGACACGGGCAAGGGCCATCCGCGCACCTTCTATGCACGCTGATCTCTTTACAACATCGACGCGTGGCACAACTTCAAGGAATTGTTGCACTAAGCTAAAATAGCTACTCGGCCTTGGCCCTCCCGGCCACAGGTGATCCACAATGGACCTCATGGAAAGTCTGGACAACCTATGGAGCTCGGCCCAACCGGTCAATCGCTCATTCAGCAGCAGCGGACGGACTGGAGCGTGAAACTGTGACGAAAATAGCTTTTCCACTTCGGGACCTTTCTGATCCTTGAAGTACTCGGCTGCGTCAGCAGCACTTGTAGCCAAATCCATGTACGCGTCCGCAGAACTCTATAGCCGGTCCAGAGGAGCATATTTCGGATCTCCGAACTTAGTCCACAACAAGAAGGGCTTCCCAGACATGATATCTGCAGCTTGATTCAGCTCCTCCTTCGTTACTCTAATTTTGGAGCGGACTTCCTTGGCAGCCACCCAGGCCTTCTCCAGGTCCGTCGCCTTTGCCCGGTTTTCTTCTTCAAGAAGCCGGTAACGGTCAGCAGCATCTTTTAACTCTACGGCCATCTTGGCTATTTTTTTCCTTGCTCTCGCAATGCGCGGCTTGTTCGGCCCTTAACTCTTCGGCCGCCTTTAAAGCTGCCGCATTGCTACTCCTTGCTTGCTCCTTGGCTCGGGCAAGCTCCACCCGAAGGGTCTCCACGGTGGCAGCTCCGTCTGCAGTCACAACATGTTAACGATGCTGGCATCATGCTGCTCTTATTATGTGACGATCACCGGAAAAAATCACTCACCCCGTGCCTCATCAAGCCGCTTGTTGACAAGCATGATGTCGGCATCTGCCGCATCCAGTTGCCGCTTTAGTTCAGCAAAACCATCAGTCCGGCTCACCACCGGAGCTTCAACCACCTGCACATAAAGGCAATCTGGTTATTCCCTGGGACTATGATCCTCTGTTTGTCGCCGTTCCCGATGACAACCAGAGTCTCAGGGGCTACTATCTGCATGGGCATACTGTCACATCCTAGTTAGCCATGCATTAGAGTGTTGCATCATGTTTACTCTTTCATCAGAAACTTGAAATGGGGATCTGTGAAACCCTCAGAATCATTTTGAAAATGACCCAAATAAAAATTTCTCCAAAAGGGTCCAAGAAAATGCTCATGTTGCTCTCTGAAAATATTGGACAGAGATAAAAATCATACCAATATTTCTAGTGGCTCATGGACATTTATTTTGGGCATTTGGAATTAATGCATAAATATTTGCATTGGAAATATATTAATTATATATATTAATATATGTCCAAATATTATGCCATTTATAAAAGAGCTCTGGAATTATATATACAGCTCCTGCAAAAATTGGCATAAGTTAAATAAATGATTTAATATATTATTTAAATCAAAACAAATGTCAGAAATTAGAAAACAGAAAATTAAATAACAGGAGGAGCTTACCTGGGCTCCTCCACTGTGCGGCCCAGCCAGCTGGCTGGCCCAGCCAGCAGCCGGCCCAACCCACCTCCCTCCTCTGTCGTCTTCGTCCCGACAGAGGGAGGGGAGTGTGGCCGGCGCGCGCGCGCGCCACCGCGCCACGCCACCTCTCTCCCTGCTTGCCTGCCCTCCCCTCCTTGCTCGATGCCCCGGACAACGCCACGCCTCCCCCCTGCTCTCTCTCACTCTCCCGCAGTTCTTCCCTCCTCTCCCTCGCTCTCTCCCTCACACGGCCGAACACCACCGTCGCCGCCGTTCGCCATAGCAGCCGTCTCCGGCCACCCCTCGCTCCCTCGACTAGCTCAGGAGCTCCGCCTCGACCCCCTCTTCCCTCTCCACCGACCCACAGCTCCCCGGAAGCCCTGCATCGCCGCTACGTCGCCGTTCCCCTCTTCGGGCTCCGACCATCGTCGCCGTCGAATTCGTCGTCTCCAGCGCGTCCCCGAGGCCGCTAACCATCCCTGCAGCTCCGCGGTGAGCCCCCGGATCGTTTCCTCCTTCTCCCCTGGTCTCTCCCGACCTCTAGGCCCTAGCCCCACCTTGGCCGAGAGCTCCACGCCGCCGGCGATGTCGCCGTCGTGGCCACGGTCACCGTAGCACCCAACCGAGCACACTATCGTGCTCCACACCTCACTAGGATCACGCAGCACACACTAACGCCTCCCCAAACCCCCTGTAACATCGATCCCGACCGCACCCGAACTCCGGCGGCCGCAGCCGAGCTCGCCGCCGTCGACTCCGGCCACCCCAGGCCCAGCCGCGGCCACCATTCGACGCGCGGGAGCAAGAGCTTCCCAATGAGCCCAAGCACGGCCTCGCCCGTGCCCTGTAGCGCGATCCCGCGTCGCGCCGCCGTCTCGGGCCTCGCCGGCGTCACGTCGCCGGTGGGTTTGACCCATTTTGACCACGGCAGGACACCCCCTGAGTCCCTGATAGGTGGGCCCACCCTGTAGCTAATTAGGATTAGTGCTAACCACTGTTAGCTAACCCCTGACACTGACCAGTGGGCCCCAGCGCCACTAATTCCTAATTAGGATTAAACTAACCCTGTTTAACCCCCCTGTCACTGACGTGTGGCCCCCACACGTCAGGTTTGACTCCAGCCAGCCGCAGTTGACCACTGACGTCATGCTGACGTCATGCTGGCGCAATAATTATAATTTCTGGATTTAATTTAAATCAGGAAATTCCAGAATATTATTTAAACTTCAAAAATTCATAACTTTTATTCTGTAACTCCAAATTGGACAAATTATATATGAAAAATGATCAGAAAAATCCAATCTATCCATCTGTACTATTTTCATGCATGATCAAACAAGTTAAATTGATGTTTTAAGCAGAACAAGAAAAAGCACTTAAAGAGGCCATGTTTGAGTTTGAAATTTGAATCTTTGATTCAAATTTGTTCAAACCCTTCTGGTTTTAGTTGCATTAGCCCAACCCACTCATATTGCCATGTTTCATGCATGCATCATATTGTTGCACATTGTTTGGTGATGCTTGTCTATCGGTGTCCTCTGCGACAGGTTCTGCCCCCGAGGAGTACCGTGATTACCCTAACGAAGAATCATATCCGTGCATCGAACCATCAGGCAAGCAACCAACCATTTGATCATATCGATACAATCCCATGTTCTCGCTCCTGCTCTCTTTTTACTGCATTAAGACAACGCGTTTCAAACTGCTGTGTGCTACGGTAGTTGAACCCATTTCCTCTGCATGACCTGTCATTGCCACAGTAACTAGATGAAACCCACTAGCATGTGTAGGAGTTGATTGAGCCATATGTATGTGTTGTTCCTACCTTGCTATGCCTGCTATGCTTAGAGTCGTGTCAGGTCTAGTTCATCTGGGTGATGGGCTAGAGTGAAATGATTATGTCGGTAATGAGAGTGGTGTGGTGAACACGATTTGGTAAAGGTATCGATGAGAGGCCATGTAGGAGTACATGGTGGGTTGTTTCATTGAAGCCGACCTTAAGCACTGAGATCTGTATGTGTGATTTAAGATACAGCTACTACCATGCATTGGGCCCTGAAATATGACCCCGCTCGACTTCTTATTCACCCTAGCCCTCTGTCCAGGAGTTGCACGTAGTTTCTGGTGTTTGTAGCCTACTGGAGGCCGTGGACAACGCTGACCGTAGGGGTGGGCTGTGATGCGGTAGGTACGTGGCACGGTGTACCGAATACCCGTTAGGTATCTCGGGAACCCTGTTCACATCGTTCGGGGCCGTATGGGAAACCTCGGCCGGACTCCCTGCGGATGGAACCTGAATAGGCGATAAACCTGGACTAGAGGCTTAAGTGTTTAGGTAGGTCGTGGTCTACACCCACGTCGGCTTTCGCTTGAAGTCTGCCGAGCACATGTCGTGTGCAGACGCTAAGTGGTGGAAACATGTATGAAGAAGTACACCCCTGCAGGGTTATCATAATCTATTCGAATAGCCGCGTCCGCGGTAAAGGACTACTTGGTTGCCTATACAGTTCATAGACAAGTAAATGGAAACTACTAAAAGCCTCAAGATAAGTGTGAGTGCCGAGGATGGCTCTTCCGTAGGAAGACGGAGGTGGATCCTCGGTAGTGTATTGAAGTGGTGAGTAGTGGACTCGTGTGCGCAAAACCATTTCAAGTTGGAGTATCGTAGGATAGTCTAGCCAAGAGTCAAAGCTGGCTTGCTGCATTAACTCCACCAACCCTTCTTGATAATATGCATGTATGTAGGATCTGATGTAAGTCTTGCTGAGTACCTTTGTACTCATGTTGCTATAATCTACATTTTTACAGAAGACGCTGCAACCCCTTCTGATGGGTTCTATGTAGACGTTGACATCAACGAGTAGGCTAAAGACCCAGGTGGTGACCCTGAGCTTGTGATGGACCACGTAGTATAGCTAGGCTTTCCAAGCCTCTTTTATTTTACTAGTTGTCTGTACTCAGACAATGTACTTCCGCTGCTGGTTTGTATGACTGTATGACTTGTATGTTGGGTCGTGAGACCCGTACCTTTGTGAATGATATGTATGGCTCCCTGAGCCTTAAATAAAGTACTTGTGTCGTAGAGTCATGTTGTGATGCTTCGTTGTATTTGCACATATCGAGCATATTGTGTGTATGATTGAAATGCTTGGTATGTGTGGGATCTGACTATCTAGTTGTTTATCTTTAGTAGCCTCTCTTACCGGGAAATGTCTCCTAGTGTTACCGCTGAGCCATGGTAGCTTGCTACTGCTCTGGAACACTTAGGCTGGCCGGCATGTGTCCTTCTTCGTTCCTGTGTCTGTACCTTCGGGGAAATGTCACGCTTTGAGTACCGGAGTCCTGTTAGCCCGCTACAGCCCGGTTTACCGGAGTCCTGCTAGCCCAGTGCTACAGCCCGGACCCACTTGCTGATGACCGACACGTTCGAAGCTGGGTCATGGATGCCTGTCCCGGTAAGTCTGTGCCACTTTGGGTTTACGACTAGTCATGTCAGCCCGGGCTCCTTATCATATGGATGCTAGCGACACTATCATATACGTGAGCCAAAAGGCGCAAACGGTCCCGGGAAAAGGTAAGACGACACCGTGGGGATACCGTGCGTGAGGCCGCAAAGTGATATGAGGTGTTACCGGCTAGATCGATGTGACATCGAGTCGGGGTCCTGACACATACCTAACATATGCGGTACTGTTAAAAGCATATATTGTTTCACGTACCTCGAAGCCTTTCAGCAGACTCATAAAAGCTTCATGCAAACCGCTTTCAGCGGATGAAATCCTTTCAATTCCCGTACCCATTAGTGTACGATGCGCTTCCGAGATGACAGCTTGCCCCAGAATATCCTTCAGCGCGTCCGACCGCACACTGTACGGACCCTTGATGTCGCTCCCCTCAGGAGCCGAATACTGGGAATGCCAGGCAGCCAAAGGGTTATCCTCTGGCCCTAGTGGATCCGGAGACACCCTTCGTGATGATACTTCAAGGTCGCCCGCTTCTTGAGTTGGGGAGTCCGGGGGAGGCATTTCGCTCTCCATCATCTCCGGAAGAAGATCCCCCAAAGATGAACTCTGTCGAGAAGGGCTGCGATCTGGACTACAATTTATAAGCATCGATTATTGTCTTCGGAAGTAAAATAGGATATCTTCACTATTAAGTACTTTTTGATTACTTACAGCTCGGTAGAGGGCTGATCCCCGCGCGGACATTGTGCGGCCAGAATACCCTCCAAGGCAGGACCCTCTGGCGGAGATTTCTTCTCCCGTTTGGAAACCTTAGTTTCCGGATCTTCAGAGGTGGTCCTCTTCCTTCCCCGGGGAGAAAGAATGTCAGATTCTTCCCATTGGTTATCCTACCTCACGGAGGCGCTCATTCCCTCGATTGGAATAGATAGCGATGGAGGCCCGCTTTCGCCCTCTTTATTCCCCCCTTCATCTTCCTTTGAGGGCACTAGACAAGGTGCTGGCTCAAGCATCTTTTCCAGCACCGGATTGTCCAACCCCTCAGGAAGGGGAGCCGAACACCGAATCAGCTTCGCCTTTGTTATCCAGTCCTGGTCAAAGAGCGATTCTTCAGAAATTATGCCATGATGAATAAAAGGACAGTGTGTTCGGCCTTGGGATTACTTACTTGGGCAGCGGGGCAGTTGCAGCTTAGTCCCACGTCCTCGGTGGTGTCCGGACACTCTATTTGGGGTCCGAACAACGATTTGTACATCTCCTTGTGCATCATGCCGAGGAAATGCTGAATAGCGCGCGGTCCTTCCGGGTTGAATTCCCACATACGGAGGGGTCGGCGTTTGCAAGGCTAGACCCGACGAACCAGCATAACTTGCATTACCATAACCAGACTGAAATCTCCCTCGAAGAGATCTCAGATACGGCTCTGCAGTATTGGCACGTCCTTGGCTGGACCCCAGCTCAGCCCCCTGCTGATCCATGACATCAGTTGTGGTGGGGGGGCCGAGCGAAAGGCGGGGGCAGCTACCCATTCGGCACTTCGGTGAGCTGTGATGTAAAACCACTCCCGCTGCCACAATCCGGACACCTCTGGAAAGGAACCCTTTGGCCATGGAGCGCCAGCAATTTTGCTTATTAAAGCACCTCCGCACGCTGCGTACTGCCCCTCGACTATCTTCGGCTTCACATCGAAGGTCTTGAGCCACAGGCCAAAGTGAGGGGTAATGCGGAGGAAGGCCTCACATACAACGATAAAAGACGAGATGTGCAGAAGGGAATCTGGGGCCAGATCGTGAAAATCCAGCCCGTAATAGAACATAAGACCCCTAACAAAGGGATCCAGAACGAGGCCTAGTCCTCGGAGGAAGTGGGAGACGAACACGACGCTCTCGTTGGGTTCAGGAGTAGGGACGACCTGCCCTCGGGCGGGCAGCCTATGCGAAATTTTGGCGGTCAGATATCTGGCTTCCCTCAACTTCTTGATGTCCTCCTCTGTGACGGAGGAAGGCATCCACCGGCCTTGAAGGCTGGATCCAGACATGATTGAAGGTCCGAAGCACCTGACATGAGCTTTGGGTGTTAGAACTTGAGGTGGGGGAAGGATTCAATTCAGCGCTGGGGGGGGGAGAAAAAGCCCTGTCCCTTTATAAAGAGGGTGAATATCAGGCGTCCCCCTCGTGGCCGTTTGAGACTTACCTAAGATCTAGGAGTCATACCAACAGGCACGGTTGGGTTACCCACGTTTGTATTGATGAGAATCTCATGATAAGGGGAACACGCTCTCTGCTTTGACAAGACGTGTCAAAAAACCGCCTCGCGTTATGTGCGGGGCTGGTTTAAGAAAAACGGTTAAAATAATGATCGGGCCGTGGCGTGATGTCATGCTGTCAAAACGTGTCAGCAGATTAGATTTGTGGAAATATTATTCTCTCTACGGTGGTGTGTGAAACTTATTTTGCAGGGTCGGACACTATCCTTGTATTCAAACTCTTCCATGGTGTATTCGGAGGAGGAACCCGCCTTGCAATGCCGAAGACAACACTGCGCACCGGACTCATCGTCATTGAAGCCTGGTTCAGGGGCTACTGAGGGAGTCCTGGATTAGGGGGTCTCCGGACAGCCAGACTATATCCTTTGGCCGGACTGTTGGACTGTGAAGATACGAGATTGGAGACTTCATCCCGTGTCCGGATGGGACTCTACTTGGCGTGGAAGGCAAGCTAGGCAATACGGATATGGATATCTCCTCCTTTGTAACCGACCTTGTGTAACCCTAGCCCCCTCCGGTGTCTATGTAAATCGGAGGGTTTTAGTCCGTAGGACAACATACAATCATACCATAGTCTAGCTTCTAGGGTTTAGCCTCTCTGATCTCATGGTAGATCTACTCTTGTAATACTCATATCATCAAGAACAATCAAGCAGGACGTAGGGTTTTACCTCTATCAAGAGGGCCCGAACCTGGGTAAAACATTGTGTCCCCTGCCTCCTGTTACCATCTGCCTTAGACGCACAGTTCGGGACCCCCTACCCGAGATCCGCCGGTTTTGACACCGACATTGGTGCTGGACGTTATTTACTATCTGTTTGCCTATTTTTGTTGCAGATCTTTCTTTCCATGCGAGATTGTTTTAGACCATCCCCCTTTCCACTCATGCGTGTTTGTTTCTGTAATTTTCAGATTATGACGGTAAAGCCAACCTAAGGCTGTGACCTACTCTGTAACTTCTCTGCTTTAGATCTAAAGGAATATAAAAAATGAGGTCCAATGCATTTGTCGCTTATGGTGCTCTAACTGACTAGGGAGTTCATTCACATCATCATGCTTTTCTTGAGCAGGTAACACCCAACTTCTAGTCTGGTTATTTTAACAATACATCATTAGCAGGGAGCTGTTATCATTTAAGCCTTCTTATAGGATGCTGTTGTGGTGGTGTGGTCCCAGGAAGTGTTGAGGCAGTTTTATAGATTGTTAAGGGCTTAAGGCAATTGTAAGGATTATTTACTTATGCATCTCAAGCTACCTTGCTGCATGTTGTTGCAGATAGATACCAAATGCCACCCTTCCATGTTTGATCCTTCATCTTCTTGAAACTTACCTAAGTTTCTCCTTGCCTGACACCTATGTAGCCATTGCTTTGTTTTTACTTACTAAAATTTCCATGAACGTGCATATCTTGATATCCATGATTTCAAAACATAATACATTGCAGCTCCTAACGCCTTTTATCCTAGAAGCTTAGTTTATTTTGTTATCGTGGGAAGCTATAAAATTTCCAAACAGTGACAGCCGTACTATTTCTTGACATGAGTTTCCAAAGTACCAGAATCAAGAACATCTTATAGACCAACTGCAAATTAGAAAAAACAAGAATGCATGATTTGACAAAATACCAGAAAGGAGAAGAAATCAGTTAGAACCATCAAATAAACCAAATCAGAATCAAGAGAAGCGTGGGACACTTCATGTATAGCTCATTTGTAATCTACTCTGCAATCTATTTATCAGACATGCCCCACTATCAAGACTTTGTAATTTTTTCTTTCAACCTATCCAATGTTATACTATTCCATTTTTTCTTTAATATTTAATTCTTTCTGTTGTAAAGATGACGAGCGCGGCAAGGCGCGCATTCATGTTCTAGTTTTTCTATATAAGAATAGGAACGCATGGTCCAACTTATGTTTCCCTTCTAACTATATTATATATATTTAAATTATTTTATATGTTATTATATATTATTTTTATTGTCATCATATATTTAACAGATACTTACATATGTAAGAAAACAATATCCCACATCTTATTAACTTATAAAAATAATTTCTTAACAATAATATTCTGGATTTTTTTGGCAACGAAAATCCTGGTGATTGTGTACAAAAGCTTGGTAAGATATAAGGACCAATGTAATAATAAATCACTTATTATTTAAATATATTTATAACAAAATGCCCAGCCCCTGTTTATTTTTTGATAACGTTGCTGCACCCAACCCAACATTATAATTAGAATCAGCCCAGGAAAATCGTGTATTTTGAGAAAGTGCAAATGGTCTGTAGTTTTTTAGGAAAAAAATAAATAGGCCGCATGGATGCTACATTGTTTGTTCGCCCAGCCCAGTAAATGGACTGTAATTCAAAAAAAAAATCAAATTGACTGTAAATTTTGAAAAAATGGGTTGAATACGTGCCACATTTTTGGAGGCTGAAATGTGGGCTAATAGGTCGAAGCCAACGCAAGTCATTGTCAACTTAGTCAAAAAATGATTCTAACATCGTTAGCCATTGGATTTACATCCAACGACTGGCATCCATCTTCAATCTCTCGTCTTCTTCCTCCAGCGCTGCCGGGACCACCTGCTCCCACCTCCTGCTACTAACAGCTCTGCTTAGCACGCTTCATTGTGAAGTGCTACCCCATCGCCAGCCAAGCCATCCCTCCACCCCTCCACACCTCTTGTTCTTCTCCACCAACCGTCGAACCACACTGCACCAGAACCAGTTAACCCTCGTACACCTCTCCGTCTGCGACTCCACTCCTGCGTCTTCCCATCTCTGGCTCGTTGTTGTCCGGGGCCTCGCCGTCGTCCACCACCTTAGATGCGCTCGGCGCGGAGTGGTCAACATGGTCAACGAACGACATCCATCGGAAGTGGACTGTACGTGGAGAAGCTGACAGCTGGGTCCACGGCCGCACACAAGGAAATGCCTCCTTATTACGCGCAAAATAATGATTCCTCCACCTGACAGTTGGGACCCACCGGAAGGGCCTCTGTATTTAGCGAAAAAAGCGTTCCCCCTGCTGACAGGTCGGACCCACCAGCTATATCTTCGCACGCAAGTGCCTCCTTATTAAGCACAAAAAAATGAATACCCCTGCTTGCTGGGACCCACCATAGTGGGAGGCTAACTTGTGGGCCTACTAAGTTGACGGGGATGGAGGGATTTGTCAACTTAGTCAATATGAAGGATTCTAGCTCCACCGACCGTACAATGTCCATTCAACGGCCGTAGTGCTTCTTCAACCGCTGGTCTTCTTGCTCTAGCCGGCCAAACCAGCGCCGGTTGTTGTCGGTGCGGAACGACACCTATGGGATCACAAGAATCCCTACTACGGTTAGCGGGGCGCGGGGTCGTGAGAAGAGCGGATCTAACAGGTAGCACACAGTTCGTTTATCCAGGTTCGGGCCGCGAGGATGCATAAAACCCTACTCCTGCTTTGGTGGATTGTATATCTGTGTTCTTGAGCTAGCTATGGGGCGTGAGGAGCTCCAAAAAGCCGAATCCTTCTCCTGGTCGCCTCGGGCCTCCTTTTATAGAAAAAGGGGTTGCCACAGTGGCACACAGGAGGTGGAAAGGGTACAGTGATGCGAGGTTATCCCTCGCATTACATGACAATGCGCATTTAATGCGTCTTGCTTAGGTGTCCTTGCTTTATCGGGGACGGGGGAGAGATCTGTCTCGTCCGTCGCCGCTCCTTCTTGTGTCGACACGCGCCCTGGCCAGCGATGCCTGAGATGCCACGTAGGTAGGCAGGCAGCTGAGGTGGCGCAGTGGTGGGTCTTCACGAAGATCTGCATGCCGCCACGCAGGTGCCTGCCCAGCTGGTTGGGTCGGCAGCTGCATGCATGCGGTGGTGGAGGTTTAGTCGGCGTGGGCCTGATGGTGGCCCTGCGGGTGTCCTCGGGAAGGGCCTTGCCGGGCCCCGGCAAGGGTCTTGCCGAGGCGCCTGCTGTCATCCCCGGCAAGGCGCTTGCCGGGGGCCTTGTGGTCTTCCTCGGCTGGGATCCCGCCAAGGGTTGTCGTCTCCTTAGTGCGTATCTGATCTTGAATGTCTTCACAAAGACCTGCATGCCGCCATGGGGATGTCCCCCGAATCCTTGCCCTTTGGGGGCAGTGGACTCAAGGGTGACTTGCTCCGTAGGTGCGGGACGAGTCGCCGCGGCAAGGGTCTTGCCGGGGCTGCTAGAACTCTCTCCCAGCAAGGATCTTGCCAGGGGAGTACGCTTCGTCCCTTTTGCTCTTTGTGGTCTTGGCCTTGGTGTCATTCTAGTTCTCTTGAGCTTCGGTCTTACCTTGGCTCACCTCCCTTGCCTTGGTTGGTGTGGTGGTGCCCGTGGCTCAGACTGCCCATGCACAGTTATAGGGGTACAAAGAGTGTACCCCTCTTTTTGTACACCGACAGGAGCCCCCAGGCCTGGGCCACACATAAGCACAACACGTTGTTGGGCTAGGCCCAAAAACGGTGTGCGGGCAGGCGGGGCGGTTTTTACCGCGGTAAGATTCGTCGCGCGCTGCACTCCCTACAACTCCCGCGCGTGGCGCGGCATGGGGAGGTGCGTGTGATGTGGGCAGCCTGCGTGGGGTTGGTTCCCGCGGGCATGCGTCACACCATAGTTAATGTGAAAGGAGGCGGCCCGTGTTTTCCCCCATAAGAAAGGAATAACCGCGGGCGCGCTGCTCACTTTCTCCTCTTTCCTCGTGCCTTTTCCAATCTCAGAGCCGCCGTTTCCTCTCCTCCTTCCTTCCTAAGCTTCCGCCGTCGCCCGCCGTCGTTGCTTTGCCATCCCCCTTCCTAAGCCCTCTAAACTTCTTGGTCTCCATGGCGCCCAAATCCGTCAAGGGCAAGGGGGTGACTAAGGGTGCTGGGACTGTGGACCCGCCGGAGAGTGCATTGTCGGGGGACCGGACGAAGTCCACCTTTTTCTTCCCCTCGACGGTTGATGTTCCTGAACTCCGGGCCTCCTTCAGGCCCTTATGGGGAGCGAATATGGGGGGAGAGAATTCGGGACACCCAGCAACGTGCGTCATTCATGCTGCTTGCGCCGATCCTGCTCCAAATCGGTATCCCTTTTTCATCGATTATCTTTCTTGCGGGTTATGCCCCCCTTTCTCCGATTTCTTCTGTGACATTATGCACACCTTCGGCTTTCGCCTCTTGGATTTCACTCTGATTGTGGTGGCGTGCATGGCTTTCTTCGCGCATCTTTGCGAAGGCTTTGCCGGGGTGCAGCCCAACACGGCGCTCTTCCGCCATTACTTCTTCCCTCGGATCCAGCCGGGAGGTGCCGTCTCTGGTTGCGTCACCTGGATCCCAAGATCCAAGGGGGCGTACCCGGACGGTGCCGTGAAGGAGAGGTGGAAGGAATGGCGTGGCCGGTGGTGCTGGATTGAAGATGAAGACCCACCGGAATTCTGCAAGGTCCGCCGAGTGCCGCTGGTCCGCGGCAGCGATTGGAGTGATGTCGATCTCGCCAACGGGAGGCTCACTGTCACCATCACCAGGATTCTCCGGCTCACCCGGGCCGGACTCACCCTTGAGATGATTGGGGCGGACTTCATTCGCCGCTGGATCGCCCCGTTGCATAACAAGGGGAGGCCAGCTTGGCTCTTTACGAATCCGGCTGACATTATGCGACTCCGCCCCGGCCTCGATCACAACTTCACAGTGCTGGCGCATGCCCACTTCTGCCAGTGCCTTTTCTAGCTTGATGTGGGTCGCGATGGTGAGGTCGAACGGACCGGCAAGGCCACGAGGGCTGCCGCAAAGGTTGGCAAGGCCCTCAAGGGGTCGTTTTTCAAGCTGCCATCGGGGGTGGTCCCGTTGTGCAAGAATTCG
This sequence comes from Triticum aestivum, assembly GCF_018294505.1. NCBI lineage: Eukaryota > Viridiplantae > Streptophyta > Magnoliopsida > Poales > Poaceae > Triticum > Triticum aestivum. The sequence goes on along the minus strand of NC_057797.1, from coordinate 473,360,164 downwards.
CGTCGGTCCGAGATCATCGCCATGATGCCAGACTGTAATGCGCACGGCCCTGTCCTGAGCTGGAAGGAGCCGAAGGACGCAGATGTGCAACAATTCTTTGACACCCTGATCGAGGTGTATGTCAATGCTGACGCCGAGCGGTGGCTTGTCATGGACACCACCCAGGCAGAGCTGGACTACATCGCCACTAGGGCGAGCGAGGCACAGCTTGCCATGGAGGCCGGCAGCGCTGGGGGTGTGTAGGACAAGGCCGCAATGGCTGCGGAGGAAGAGGAGCTCACCCCGTGGGCAGCGGCCTCCGGGGAGGTCAGCAGCGCCGACACTGGAGCTCCGCTCGTCGAAGACGCGGCCGACGAGTCGTCGGAGGAGGAGGACGTGGCGGCGGGCTTGACGCCAACCAGGGGAAGAGGGCGAATCCTGCGGCGGGCTGGCTCCGGCGAGCCGGTCCGTCCCGGCAGGGCTACGCAGCCCCAATTGACCCTGGAGGGGTCTGGGCGTCACACGAGGGCCACGGCAGCCAAGAGGCTGACGAAGGCCGCTGAGAAGAAGAAGACAATAGCCCCTTCCTCATCTGGGCGTGCACAAACCCCGCCGTCTTCGCCTCCTCCGGCAGATGTCGACTTGGATGTTGACGTGGAGGTCACTTTTGATCTCGGGCCTCTCAGCCCGAAGAGGAAAAGGAAAGTGGTGGAAGAGGAGGAGGTGGATGATGAGTAAGTACTCCGTTCCTTACTGCCATTTCCATTCCTCTGAATTGAGTCACTCATCTTGATCCGTTTTTGCTTTTGCAGGGATGTAGGGACGTTGGCCCAGAGGGTGAAGAGGGCGAAGGCCTCGGCGAGCAGCCAGCCCCCAGCTGGGGCTTCAAAGACGCCACTGGTGGTGTTGCGCAGCCCGGATGGCAGCCCCCGACACAGCCCCCAGCGTAAGTTCGTCACCCTCCTCTTATTCGACATGTGGTAGGCGTTCGATGCTATGGTGCTGACCTTGTCGGGTTTGCAGGAGGGGAGCGGCAGCAGGAGGAGCCGCAGAGGGCTACCCCCAACACACCACCCCCATCGACTACGCCGCCGCGAGGGGCGTCCCTAGCAAGGGCATCAAGCACGGAGCCCACACCCATGGAGGAAGAGGGGAACTTGGGCGCTGGTGACTCTGCCACGGCGCCGGATGCTGGCGGGGAGGGGACTTCTGCTTCACAGCCTGACACTGGTGAGTCACCTGTCCTCCGTCTCTGTTTTCCCCTTATTCCTTTTCTTGGCTTCATTGCTCCCATTACTACCCAGGCCCTCCTTCAATAGATATGGAGGACGTGGATACTATTGTTGGGAATGTTGCTGAGGAGGCCACGGTGGAGGCCGCCAAGGATGCTGACGAGGTCGCCGCCGATGAGGCTGCCAAGGATGCTGCCGAGAACACCGCTGCGGGGGCCGCCAAGGCGACCGGCGGGGCTTCTGCCGAGGGTGCCAGCGGTGGGCCTGCCGGGGAAGCCGGCAAGGCCACCGCCGAGGAAGAGGTGGTTGATGATCAGCCTCCCTCCTCCTCAAACTCGGGCCCCAGCAGATATCTGAAGGTGGGCGACGATCTTTTCGTCCATCTTCCAGGGGCGTCAAGTTCCCGAGCGCCCGCCGAAGGGGAAGTCTTCGACGGCGAGGTGCTTGCCGCCATCGGGCTCGAGGTTGTCGATGAGCCGGGCGTTGGCGGTGATGGTTCCCCAGAAGAGCAGCTTTTCCGCGCTATGGGGGCCAACTTCCGAAAACTCCAGGCGCTCTACCGTGTCCGTCTGGACAAGGTTAAGTCCAGGACGGCAATGGTGGACCAGGCGGAGGTGGATTTCAAGGCGCACGTTGCTGAGATGCAGACTTGGTTCCACCAGACTCGCGAGGAGCAGAGGGCCTTACAGGAGGAATTGGCCAAGCGCAATGTCGAGCTCACCATGAAGATGGCTGACATCGAGAAGGCCCAGGAAAAGGCGGCGAACTTGGCTGCCGCGGCCGAGGCCGTCCGGAACCAGCATCAAGCCGCACTGGATTCCCAGGAAGAGGACCTCACCGTGCGTGAGGCGAAGCTTGCCGCAGCGCTCCGTGGCAAGGATGAGGAGCTCGAGGCCGTTGTCGCGCGGCGGACTCGCGAGCTAGAGCAGAGGCACAAGGAGGCACTCGATGCCCAGGCTCTGGCCCATGCCGGCAAAGTAAGGGAGTTGGAGGTGGAGCGGGACGAGCTGAAGGAGCAGGCCCTCAAGCTGTCCAACGAGAAGAGCACGCTCAACAGCGCCTTGGTAGAGGCGCAAGGAGCGGTCATCAGCAGGGCTGGGGAGCTCTCCGAAGCGCAAAACTCCATCAGAGATCTCAAGCTGAAGCTGGAGGATCTCGAGAAGATGTTGTCGGAGAGCTCGGCTCGGGAGGAGACCTTGACTAGGAGTCTGGAGGAGGAGAAGTAGCTGCGGGCGAACGAGGCCGCCTCCCACCAGGAATATGTGGCAGGCGAGAACAGATGGATCAGCCGTCTGGAGGACGTCGCCGGCAGGGTCACCTCGCAGTTGGCCACCATGTGGATGCCAAATGTGAGGTACGCCCCTGAGCGTAGCGGGACCGTCAACACCAAGATGACTTCTGTTCTTCGAGGGCGTCCTTGGAGCCTTGGCTTATCTTCACTCCAGCAGAGCGGCCACGTTGGGGGGGGGGGAAGCCCGGCGACTTTGTCGTGGGGTCATGACCAAGGTCCTCACCAAGATGGCGTACTGGAACCCCGACCTCGACTTCGGTGCCGTGATGGATAGCTTGCCGGACGGTATTGACCTCACGGTGCTCAAGGAGCGCATCAAGCCCGTCATCAGCAGCATCGACGAAATCAAGAGGGTGGAAGGCCAGCGCCGGGATTAGGCATCCCGTTCTTCGCCGCCGCTGCAGGTTCACGACCAAGACAAATTTCATCTTTAGTTAGAACCGCAGCAATGATGTGATGTAATATAACTTTGTAGTACTTTTAATTTCATGCATGTTATTTCCCCGTTCAATTCCTCTTTGTATGCGCGCCCTACGTCGATTGGGTAGGCTCGCCGGCGCGGAAGCCCCTAGCGGCGTTTTGGGGACGGATCCCCATGGGCCTGCTGGGTACGCGTGCTGCCGGACAAGCCACCTTTCCGTTCTGAACGCGGCTGCTCGAACTGTCAGCTTGACTCGAGTCAGAATCGAGGGCGTTGTTGATCGCGGAAGGCTACTCTGCCATTCCCGACGCAGCCGCTTGAGCTATTGAGCGGACTTGAAACAGGGCAAGGGTGTTGCCGATCATGGGAGAACCCCCTGGCGTGCAGGTTTCTCATACAAAGGCGTGACATCTCCGGGGGGAATAACCTCATATAAAAAGGATAGAACAAATAAGGGTTCAGTGCAACTTAGCTTCTGTTTGTAGTCGCTCGAGCGCTGATCTTCCGGCCTCCTTCCCTCTCCAAGATCCACGAAGATGAAGGAGTGCTGGGCTGATTGCTAGAGCTGATTCTCACAACTGCGTCCCCTACCTGGCGCGCCAGAGATGTTGGTGCGGAACGACACCTATGGGATCACAAGAATCCCTACTACGGTTAGCGGGGTGTGGGGTCATGAGAAGAGCGGATCTAACAGGTAGCACACGGTTCGTTTATCCAGGTTCGGGCCGCGAGGATGCGTAAAACCCTACTCCTGCTTTGGTGGATTGTATATCTGTGTTCTTGAGCTAGCTATGGGGCGTGAGGAGCTCCAAAAAGCCGAATCCCTCTCCTGGTCGCCTCGGGCCTCCTTTTATAGAAAAAGAGGTTGCCACAGTGGCACACAGGAGGTGGAAAGGGTACAGTGATGCGAGGTTATCCCTCGCATTACATGACAAGGCGCATTTAATGCGTCTTGCTTAGGTGTCCTTGCTTTATCGGGGATGGGGGGAGAGATATGTCTCGTCCGTCGCCGCTCCTTCTTGTGTTGACACGCGCCCTGGCCAGCGATGCCTGAGATGCCACGTAGGTAGGCAGGCAGCTGAGGTGGCGCAGTGGTGGGTCTTCACGAAGATCTGCATGCCGCCACGCAGGTGCCTGCCCAGCTGGTTGGGTCGGCAGCTGCATGCATGCGATGGTGGAGGTTTAGTCGGCGTGGGCCTGATGGTGGCCCTGCAGGTGTCCTTGGGAAGGGCCTTGCCGGGGCCCCGACAAGGGTCTTGCCGAGGCGCTTGCTGTCATCCCCGGCAAGGCGCTTGCCGGGGGCCTTGTGGTCTTCCTCGGCTGGGATCCCGCCAAGGGTTGTTGTCTCCTTAGTGCGTATCTGATCTTGAATGTCTTCACAAAGATCTGCATGCCGCCATGGGGATGTCCCCCGAATCCTTGCCCTTTGGGGGCAGTGGACTCAAGGGTGACTTGCTCCGTAGGCGCCGGACGAGTCGCCGTGGCAAGGGTCTTGCCGGGGCTGCTAGAACTGTCTCTCGGCAAGGATCTTGCCGGGGGAGTCCACTTCGTCCCCTTTGCTCTTCGTGGTCTTGGCCTTGGCGTCGTTCTAGTTCTCTTGAGCTTCGGTCTTACCTTGGCTCACCTCCCTTGCCTTGCTTGGTGTGGTGGTGTCCGTGGCTCAGACTGCCCGTGCACAGTTATAGGGGTACAAAAAGTGTACCCCTCTTTTTGTACACCGACAGTCGTGCCACATGGTCCTGCCTCCCGTGGCCGGCTGTGATGTCGCGGAGGCCTCATCGCCCCCTACTACTCCCACCGCTGGCCAGGCCATCCACTCACCCACACCCCTTGTTATTCTGCGGCGACGGCAGGCTCACACCGCAGCCGAATCAGTGAACCCTCGTACTCCTCTCCATGTGGGCTTCCACTGCCGCATCTTCCCTGGCTCTATGTCGTCCCCTTCCGAGGCCTCGCCGTCGTCCACCGCCCTGGTGCTCTCAGCGTGGCGTGGTCAACGTGGTCAAGTAACAACTTCCATTGGAAGAGTACTGTACATGGAGAGGCTGACAACTGGGTCCACGGCCGCAGCAAGGAAGTGCCTCCTTATTACGTGGAAAATAATGATTCCTCTACCTGACAACAGGGACCCATTGAACGGGCCATCATATTTTGGGAAAAAAATGTTCCCCCTTGACTGCTGGGACCTACCAGCTACATCTTCGCACGCAAGGAAGTGCGTCCATATTATGGGCAAAAAAATGATTCGCCCCTTGACTGTTGGGACCCACCAGCTACATCTTCACACGCAAAGAAGTGCCTGACAGTCGGGACCCACCTGGTCGAAGTGTATGTAGCATTGGCATTCTGGTCGCGAACATGTAAGTACATACGATCGGTCTGTCTACAGGCTGCAGTGATGAACCGTGGCCGTGTAAGGAAGGGCACGTGTCATAGTATAGGCGCGCATGTGTCGTAGTATAGGCGCGCACATAGCATGTACACGTACATACAACCAGGGTGCAAGAAAGAAGATACGGCCACATACATACATACGGGCAGGGGTCTCAAATGCCTACTCGTGCATACGTACGGCCAGGGCTCGTGTACATGGCTGGGTCAGAACGGAGAAACTGCGTCGTCATCATGTTGATGGGGAGGCAACGAAATGCGTCATGTTCATCGAGAGGCAACGGAATACGTCGTGTTCATTGGGAGCCAACCGGCTTGGACGGAACAGTCGATCGAAACGAGGCCTGGCATACCGCAGAACAGAGGAACTGGCCTTGTGTTCGATTGGCCACAGTCGAAACGGGATCCTGTTCATCAAGAGGGGTCTAGTGTACCGCAAAACGGAGGAAACAGATTTCTCTTGGACCTCCTACAGTCGAAACGGGGTCCTGTTGATCGGGAGGGGTGTGGCGTACCGCAGAACGGAGGAAACGGACTTGTGTTGGAGCGCTACAGTCGAAACGGGGGTCCTGTTCATCGGGAGGGGTGTGGCGTACCGCAAAACGGGACTCCACGGGATAGTGTTCATCTCCACCGCCGACCTCCTCCAGCCTCGACGGGCTACTGTTCATCCACCTCGACCTCCTCCAGCCTCCACCTGCGACTGTTCATCCACGGGCTTCTGTTCATCCAGCCTCCACCGCTCCTCCACCAGCTACTATTCAACCAACCCTCTCCACAGGGTCCTGTTCAACCACCCCTCCACGGGCTACTGTTCATCCAGCCCTCCACCGGCTACTGTTAAACCAACCCTCCATGGGGTCCTGTTCATCCACCCCCAACCGGCTCGATCGGGGTCATGTTCATCCAGTGGCAATGACCTCAACTACCACACGGTCCTATTCATCCAACAGCCACCGGGAACTGTTCATCCAACCCCCCCAACAACACTCACTGTTCATCCAGAGGCAACATCGATCGGCTTCTGTTAGCAGCAGTGTGGCGAAGGAATCGCTCGATCGGGTTCAGTTAACAGCCATCAATCGATCACTCGGGTTCAGTAACGCGTAGCCTGCGGTGCAATCGCTCAGGTTCAGTAGATGAACACCTCGCTCGGGTTCAGTTAGAGCCCAACGCCTTGCACCACGTGCGTACGTGTACGAGAGAGATGCGCGTCACTCAGCCCCCGACTACCCACCGTAACTGGGAACTCCCCAATATTTTCCTCGCCCTCGCTTCTACCACGGTTTTTTCTGTCATGGACGGCCCAAAGAATGTCATGTAGCTGCGTCTCCGGCCCGCCCAGGACGAAAAGCCCATTTTTGTCATGATTTTTTGTTATAGAAGTAGGAGCCCACCACATCTATGATGATACCGGGTTTTGTCACAATTATCATCATAGAAGTGTCATAAGCATGACAGAAAAAACTTTCGTTCAGCCTAAAATGTCACGAATGTGTCTTTTTTTTGTAGTGAACCTTTTGTACCCGTGAGATCCCATCTTGGGGCCTTTTCCGGCATCCTATCGGAGGGGGAATCGATCACGGAGGGCTTCTACATCAACACCATTGCCTCTTTGATGAAGCGGGAGTAGTTTACTTCAGACCTACGGGTCCATAGGTAGTAGCTAGATGGCTTCTTCTCTCTCTTTGATTCTCAATACAAAGTTCTCCTCGATGTTCTTGGAGATCTATTCGATGTAATACTCTTTTGCAGTGTGTTTGCTGAGATCCGATGAATTGTGGATTTATGATCAGCTTATCTATGAATATTATTTGAATCTTCTCTGAACTCTTATATGCATGATTTGATATCTTTGCAAGTCTCTTCGAACTATCGATTTGGTTTGGCCAACTAGATTGGTTTTTCTTGCAATGGGAGAAGTGCTTAGCTTTGGGTTCAATCTTGCGGTACTCGATCCTAGTGACAGAAGGGGAACCGACACGTATTGTATTGTTGCCATCTAGGATAAAAGATGGGGTTTTCATCATATTGCTTGAGTTAATTCCTCTACATCATGTCATCTTTCTTAAGGTGTTACTCTGTTCTTATGAACTTAATACTCTAGATGCATGCTGGATAGCGGTCGATGTGTGGAGTAATAGTAGTAGATGCAGAATCGTTTCGGTCTACTTGACACGAGCGTGATGCCTATATGCATGATCATTGCCTTAGATATCGTCATAACTTTGCGCTTTTCTATCAATTGCTCGGCGGTAATTTGTTCACCCGCCGTAATAATTTCTATCTTGAGAGAAGCCTCTAGTGAAACCTATGGCCCCGGGGTCTATTTTCCATCTAAGTTTCCGATCTACAATCTTAGTTTCTGATTTACTTTCTTTTGCAATCTTTTACTTTCTGTTCCATAAACCAAAAATACCAAAAATATTACTTTACCGTTTATCCATCTCTATCAGATCTCACTTTGCGAGTAACCGTGAAGGGATTGACAACCCCTTTGTCGTGTTGGTTGCAAGTTGGTGTTTGTTTGTGCAGGTATTCGGTGGCTTGTTGCGTAGTCTCCTACTGGATTGATACCTTGGTTCTCAAAACTGAGGGAATTACTTATGCTCCTTTGCTGCATCACCCTTTCCTCTCCAAGGGAAAAACCAACGCAAGCTCAAGAGGTAGCAGTACATACCCTCAGCCCGAGGGTGAACTACTCCCTCCTCATCATGGAGAGCGCCGGGATGATGAAGATGGCCATCGGTGATGATTTCCCCCTCCGGCAGGGTGCCGGAATAGGGTCTCGATTGGTTTTTGGTGGCTACAGAGGGTTGCGGCGACGGAACTCCCGATCTAGGTTTATTTCTGGGGGTTTCTATATTTATAGGAATTTTTGGCGTCGAGAACAAGTCAGGGGGGGTCCACAAGTCGACCACAAGGACGGAGGGCGCATAGGTTTTTTATGGACCAGAAGAAGCCCCTGAAGCAAAAGAGTTGGGACAAAAGAGCCATGAGGCCTCCACAAGGGTGTTGTTTTTTGTGCAGAAATGGAAGTTCTTCAAATGAGCTGAAACTTTTTGACAAATTTTTTGGAACAAAAGAGACCCCCGAAGCTTCGTGGGAGGGCCAGAAGAGCCATGAGGAGGGCACAACCTACCAGGGTGCACCAGAGGGGCCCGGCTTGCCTCGGTGGGTTGTGCTCACCTCGAGGCCCATCTTCTCGGGAAATCGACGCCAAAAATCCTATAAATAGAGAAACCATCAGAAATAACCCTAGATCAGAAGTTTCGCCGCTGCAAGCCTCTGTAGCCACAAAAAACCAATCCAGACCCCGTTTTGGCACCCCGCCGGAGGGGGAAATCATCATCGGTGGCCATCTTCGTCATCCCGGCAGCCACCATGATGAGGAGGGAGTAGTCCATCCTCGGGGCTGAGGGTTTGTACCTGTAGCTATGTGTTTAATCTCTCTCTCTCTCTCTCGTGTTCTTGAGATGTCATGATCTTGATGTGTCGCGGGCTTTGTTAATATAGCTGGATCATATGGTGTTTTCCCCTCTCTATCTTGTTGTGATGAATTGAGTTTTCCCTTTGAGATTTCGTTTTATCGGATTCAATAGTTGTATGGATTTGAAAGCACTTGATGTATGTCTTGCTATGAATACCCATGGTGACAATGGGGTATCATATTGATTCACTTGATATGTGTTTTGGCACTCAACTCGTGGATTCCTGAGGTGACATTGGGGTAATCTATGCATAGGGGTTGATGCATGTTCTCGTCTTTGTTTCTCTGGTAGAAATCTTGGGGCACTCTTTGAAGTTCTTTGTGTTGGATTGAGTATTATGAATATGAAATTGTTTAATGCATATCATATAATCAACTCACAGATACTCGCGGTGACATTGGAGTATCTAGGTGACATTAGAGTTGGTTGATGTGTACCATATGATGTTACTTTAGTACAAACTCTTGGTTAGATCGATCAGAAAGAATAGCTTGGTGTTATTTTAGTATGAACTCTAGGATAGATTGATCAGAAGAATAGCTTTGAGGTGGTTTCGTACCCTACAAACAATTTCTTCTTATGTTCTCCGCTAGATAGGAACTTTGGAGTGATTCTTCATCGCACGTTGGGGGATGGTTATATGATCCAATTAGATTAGCATTGTTGAGAGATTGCACTAGTGGAAGTACGGACCGTAGGCCTCATTTTCAACCATTTCAATACCGTTTGTGCTCACTTTTGTTACTTGCTACCTTGTTGTTTTTTATTGTTCCTATTACAAAAATCAATATCTACTATCATCACTACGCTTGTATCACCATCTCTTCGTCGAACTAGTCCACCTATACAAATTACCATTGTATTTGGTGTGTTGGGGACACAAGAGACTCTTTGTTATTTGGTTACAAGGTTGTTTGAGAGAGACCATCTTCATCCTACGCCTCCCATTGATTGATAAACCTTAGGTCATCCACTTGAGGGAAAATTGTTACTGTCCTACAAAACTCTGCGCTTGGAGGCCTGACATGAGTCTACAAGAATAAAGTTGCATAGTAGACATCAAAGGTTCATGTTGATTTCCCCAATTGCCAACTATGGGCTAGAACCCTAGACAATACAACTCCTCTTATAGCAATAATACATCTCAGATCCGAGATAGATCTGATTTCCTCCATACAATTTCCCAAATAGATCGATAAAACCACTCAGACCTGACAAATTGGTATTATGAGCCACCGTTCTTCGGCGGAGGCGTGCTCTTGGGGCGAATTTTTCTTCCTAATCATTGATTTCCACCCTTTTCCCACCCTTCTTCTTGAGAGCCAACGACGGTGCTTCCAGGGGGCGTTGGCGGCGGGGGTTGGAGAGTTGTTGGTGGCGGTGTGGTGGCACAGGCGGCGGTGCTTGTTCGAGCACAGATCGGTCGAGCAGAGGCCGTTGCTCGAGCACCTTGCTTGATCGGTAAAATTCTGAGTTCTAGCACCGATCTGTGTGCTAGGGAGGCGTGGATCATGGCAGTGGCAGGATCTGAAGTTCTTGAAGGGTTGCTACCAGTCCAGTCATAAAATTCCTCACCTCCACCCCATATCGAGATGGGGCGCTCAAAGACGATCGATGACACAGATCTTCAGGAAGTACTCTCCCTGCATGATGATTTGGGAGTTCTTCAGAAGGACGGTTCTCTGATGTGTGCCAAAGTGACAAAACTCCAGACAGATGATCAGTCCATTGGTTCTAAGCAAGGTGAGATCTCTCTGCAGGTGGAAAACGTGCAGCAGGCTGTAATCTTGGCAAGCAACTATTAGCTATTAGCATAGTTTTAAAAAGTATAGTTCAACCTAGTACTTACACTCAAGGAGACACACAACTTCCTAGTTCTAGTCAGGTGGTCAGATCACCTACTCTGCATCAGGAACAACCACTAGACCAAGTGGACAAAATAGAACAGTCGAGGAAGCAATTAGTAGTAGAGAAGGAAAATCCAAGCAGTTGGAAGACTTGCAACTCTAGAATTTACCACCTATTAGAACTCACAGAGCTATAGTTCCTCTTGGATATGCTAATCCAGGAAGACAGGAGACTGCCAGTGTTTTAGGAACTCCAGTGACTGCCAGAAATAATGATCATACACCTGCATTTAACAAGTATCATCAGCAAAATAGAGATAGGCAGTTATGGCAAGGGTACTATAGAACTTATGAACAGGATATGTAGGCACAGTTCATGAAATCCATCACAAAAGGGCCCAAACTAGACTTTCCAAGATTTTCTGGAGAAGACCTAGTTGGCTAGATAAGACAATGCAATAAGTTTTTCCAAATGTCTGTTGACCTGAAGAATATAAAGTTTCTTTAGCTCAAATGTATATCATTGATGAATCAGATACATGGCTGAGAAGATCTGGATTGTCGAAGGAGAAATTGTCTTGGAAGGAATTTGGGGCTAAAGTGGTAAAAGGTTTTTAGAGCAAGGTTCTGATGATTTAACTAAGAAGTTCAACACTATGAAGCAATCCAATGATTTAGTGTCTGCTTACACAAAAAACTTTGAAGATCTAATGGCAGAAGTACAAGAAGAAAATCCAGAGTTGGGAGAATTATGGTTTGTCAGATGCTATGTAAATGGGCTCAGAGAGGGAATCAAATATCAAATTTCAAATTAGACCTCATAGACTACATACACTTACTAATGCTTACCATTTGGCCAAGGATGTAAACCATGCCATCCCCCAATGTTACCAATACCAAAGAAATAAGGTTTCTCTATACAGACTATTATCAGAAACAACAGTACAATGTGTAGACTAAACTAGTTCCTTCTTCTCCACAGCAGCAACAACTTCCTATTAAACAACCTGAGAAAACTTTTGTCAGTAATCATAAATTTAAGAAGCCTAGAGAGTGTTGGAGATGCGGAGATAAGTGGGTGCCCAGGCATAATGCAAATTAATTCGAAATATTCATAGGATGCAACAAGAAACAATGGAGCAGAATGACAATACTGAAGAGCAATCTCCTCCAGAACAAGAGAAACTAACTGAAGAAGGCAAACAAGCTATGTTTATTTCTACCACAGTAGGACATCAACTAGATATTCCATCTCCAACAGTAATAGTGCACATAAATGGAAAAAGAGTTGTAACCCTTCTGGATTCAAGAAGTATTGCTTCTTTCATGAGCCAAGATTTTGCTGTGAAATGTAGCTATCAACTGTTACCTATAAAACCAAGAGTTATTGTTGTGACTGGTGGATGCAGACTTATTTCTTCAGCTGTAGCACCTAACAGTGAGTTTCAAATTGCAAAACTCAAGTTATCTCATAACTTCAAAGTCTTACCATTTCCCAACTATGATCTAATTTTTGAATATAATTGGTTCTCTCTAGTCAATCCTGTAGCATTTAATGTACCAGAAAACACCTTCAGTTTCACTATCCAGGGCAAGCAAACTATCAGTATTGCATAAACTGTCAAGGAAGTACCGGCAAAACAACTACAAAGTTACTGGAAAAAGGAGCTGAGGGGTTTCTGTTACAAATGCACAATATTGTTTTAGAGGCTCCTCAAGGTTTTCGAACTCCACCTCAGCTATATAAATTATTGATGGATTATGCTGATTTGTTTGAGGAACCTTCTACTCTGCCCCCTGATAGAGAATGTGATCACACCATTCCTTTAAAACCTCGAATAGACCCACCTCATGCTAGGCCCTACAGAGTTCCTCAACACCAAAAACAAGAAATGGAAGACCAAATTAAGAAACTACTGGCATCTCATTTCATCCAACACAGTCAAAGTCCATATGCAGCTCCTGTCATTCTAGTGAACAAAAATGATGGATCTACGAGACTTTGTACCGATTTCAGGAAAAATGCAACAACCAAACAAATTTCCAATACCAGTAATAGAAGATTTGTTAGATGAGCTACATGGAGCAAAGTATTTCTCCAAAATTGACTTAAGGGTCAGTTATCACCAAATCAGAAGGCATCTTGATGATGTTCATAAAACAACTTTCAGAACATTTCTTGGCCATTTTGAATATTTGGTAATACCTTTTGGCCTTTCTAATGCTCCAGGAACTTTTCAAGCAGTGATGAACAACTTTTTTGAGCTTATCTAAGGAAGTTTGTGCTAGTCTTTTTTGATGATATCTTGATTTATAGCAAGACACTCAAGGAGCATGTGGAACACCTCCAAATAGTTCTACATATATTAAAAGAAATGTGTCTTTGTTGTATAACAAGTAGAATATCTTGGTCATGTTATTTCTACTACAGGAGTAGCAACAAACCTCAAGAAGATACAAGCTATTGTTGAGTGGCCAGCACCAGACAATGTTACAAAACTAAGGAGTTTTTTGGGTTTGGCAGGGTACTACATAAGATTTATTAAGGGATATGGTGTTATTTGTAGACCCCTACACAATCTTCTGAAGAAAGGACAGTTTGCTTGGATAACTGCTCATGACACAACATTTGCACAGCTACAACAAGCCTTAATTACTGCTCCAGTATTGGCACTTATAGATTTTTCCCAACCTTTTGTATTGGAAACTGATGCTTCAGGCAAAGGAATTGGAGCAGTTTTAATGCAACAAGGATGGCCTATAGTATTTTACAGTTCTTCCATATGATACCTCTCCGTCGTATCTACTTTTCCTAACACTTTTCCTCTTGTTTTGGACTCTATTTTGCATGATTTGAATGAAACTAACCCAGACTGACGTTGTTTTCAACAGAACTACCATGGTGTTGTTTTTGTGCAAAAAAAGTTCTCAGATTGGAACGAAACTTTGCGAGAATTTTTTATACAACAAAAGAGAATTTCTGGAGCCAAGAACCACCGGAGGGGGGCACCTGGGTGGGCACAACCCACCATGGCGCCCCCCCTCCAAGTGCGCCAAGGTGGGTTGTCCCCACCTGGTGGCCCCGTAGACTTCAACCCTGATACTATAAAATCACATATTTGGAGAGAAAAAATCAGGGAGAAAGAATTATCGTGTTTCACGAGATGGAGCCGCCGCCACCTCCTGTTCTTCATCGAGAGGCCAAATCTGGAGTCCGTTTGGGGCTCCGGAGAGGGGGGTCTTCGATCTTCATCATCACCAACCCTTCTCTACCAATTCCATGATGCTCCCCATCGAGAGTGAGTAATTACTTCATAGGCTCGCTGATCGGTGAGGAGTTGGATGAGATTCATCATGTAATTGAGTTAGTTTTGTTACGGCTTGATCCCTAGTATCCATTATGTTCTGAGATTGATGTTGCTATGACTTTGCCATGCTTAATGCTTGTCACATTGGGCCCGGGTGCCATGATTTCAGATTTGAACCATTTATGTTATCACCATTATATCTATGTTCTAGATCCAATCTTGCAAGTTATAGTCACCTACTACGTGTTATGGTCCGACAAACCCGGAGTGACAAGAGTCGGGACACTTCCCGGTGATGACCGTAGTTTGAGGAGTTCATGTATTCACTATGTGTTAATGCTTTGTTCTGGCTCTCTATTAAAAGGAGGCCTTAATATCCCTTAGTTTCCAATAGGACCCCGCTGCCATGGGAGGGTAGGACAAAAGATGTCATGCAAGTTCTTTCCATAAGCACGTATGACTATTTACGGAATACATGCCTACATTATATTTATGAACTGGAGCTAGTGCCATATCGTCCTAGGTTATGACTGTTATATGATGAATATCATCCAACGAATTCACCCATCCAATGCCCACGAATTTCTCTCATATTGTTCTTGCTAAGTTACTACTGCTATTGTTACTATTGCACTGCTACAAAATCATTGCTATCACTGTTACCGTTACTATTGCTGTTGCTACCACTACCAAACTATCATATTACTTTGCTACTGATCATTTTGCTGCAGATAATTAATCACCAGGTGTGGTTGAATTGACAACTCGTCTGCTAATACTTGCAAATATTCTTTGGCTCCCCTTGTGTCGATCAATAAATTTGAGTTGAATACTCTACCCTTGAAAACTGTTGCGATCCCCTATACTCGTGGGTTATCACCCTATGCCCTAGAAATGTTGCTATGTCAACTTATGAGAAAGAAGCCCTAGCTATATTGGAAGCCCTGAAAAGATGGAGGCACTATCTACTAGGCAGAGAGTTGTTCATCAAAACAAATCAACAATCACTCAAGTTTATTATAGACCAAAAAATCACAGAAGGAGTGCAACATTAGTTAATGATGAAATTGCTGGAGTTAACCTCCAAACTCAGTACAAAAAGGTGTTCTTAATAAAGTGGTAGATGCTCTTTCCAGAGCCCTATCAGCTTGCATGGCAATGTCAGCTATCACACCTATTTGGGCAAAAGAATTAGTACAAAGCTATCAGCAAGATCCAGTGGCCAAACAATTGTTAGCACAATTACTGTTGCATCCTTCTCACACTACTTCAGACCACCAATTAACACCTGGTATCATCATATCTAAAGGAATAATTTTAGTAGGAAATGTTCCTGCTCTCAGAACTAGATTGCTGGTTGCATTGCATAGTTCATCTATTGGGGGTCATTCTGGAACAAGAGCAACATACCAGAGAGTTAAGAACATATTTTACTGGCCAGGATTAAAGAAAGAAGTGGAAATTTTCCTTGTTGCTTGCTATATCTGCCAGAGAGCAAAGCATGAAAATTTTCTTCAACCTCGTTTGTTAGATCCCCTCCCTATAGCTGACATGGCATGGTAACATATCTCTATGGATTTCATAGAAGGCCTCCCAAATTCAAATGGCAAAGAAGTGATACTAGTAGTGGTGGATAGATATACAAAATATGCCCATTTTGTTCCACTATCCCATCCATATACCGTCCTTAGTGTGGCACAAGCATTTCTAGATAGTATACTGTCACGCCCTCGATGCGGCTATAGCTCCCACGTGTCGAGGCACGACTTAGAGACATAACCGCATTGAAAGCAATGTCGCAAGTTAGGCAATCATCACAACATCCCATGCAATATATAATAAAAGGGGGAGGTACATAGTTGGCTTACACTCACCACGTCACATCAAAGTACATAAATAACATCCATCATACAAACACTCATGGCCCGACTACGGCGCCAAAATAGAAGAAAAACCCAACATGCGACAAGGTCCCAATCAAACCCCAACTAGGCACCACTACTGATCGTTAGGAAAAGACACGTAGTATCGCTGAGAGTCTTCCTCAAACTCCCACTTGAGCTCGTACTCGTCACCTGGAGCGGAATCACCTGGACCTGCATCTGGAGTTATAGTATCTGTGAGCCACATGGACTCAGCAATCTCGCACCCTCGCGATCAAGACTATTTAAGCTTATAGGAAGGGTAAGGCAATATATGTGGAGCTGCAGCAAGCGACTAGCATATATGGTGGCTATCATATTCGCAAAAGAGAGCGAGAAGAGGAGGCAAAGCACGAGCGTGAAAAACTAGAGGAACAACCTGCGCAAACATTACTCCAACACCGTGTCCACTTCCCGGACTCCACCGAGAAGAGGCCATCACGGTAACACACTCAGTTGATTCATTTTAATTAATTAAGGTTCAAGTTATCTACAACCGGACATTAACAAATTCCCATCTGCCCATAACCGCGGGCACGGCTTTCGAAAGTTCAATCCCTGCAGGGGAGTCCCAACTTAGCCCATGACAAGCTCTCACGGTCAACGAAGGAATAGACCTCCTCCCAAGACGTTCCGATCAGACTCGGTATCTCGATAACTCAAGACACTTCGACAGGCTAAAACAAGACCAGCAACACCGCCCGAATGCGCCGACAAAATCCCGATAGGAGCTGCACATATCTCTTTCTCAGGGCACACTCAGATGAGCAAGACGTCGGGTAGGCCAGCCTAGAGTTGCCCCTGGTAGCCCCGAACATCGCTCGGTTGGACCAACACTCAGAGGAGCACTGGCCCGGGGGGGTTAAAATTAGATGACCCTTGAGTCTGCAGAACCCAAGGGAAAGAAAGGCTAGGTGGCGAATGATAAAACCAATGTTGGGCATTGCTGGAAAAGCTTTAATCAAGGCAAAATATCAAGGGGTTCCCATTATAACCCAACCGCGTAAGGAACGCAAAATCCGGGAACATAACACCGATATGACGGAAACTAGGGCGGCAAGAGTGGAACAAAACACTAGGCGAGAGGCCGAGCCTTCCACCCTTCGCCAAGTATATAGATGCATTAAAATAGCATAGCAATATAATGATATCCCAATAAGTAAGTAAATATTCTAACAAGGAACGGCTCCAAACTTCACCTGCAACTAGCAACGCTATAAGAGGGGCTGAGCAAAGCGGTAACATAGCCAATCAACGGTTTGCTAGGACAAGGTGGGTTAGAGGTTTGACATGGCAATTGGGAGGCTGACAAGCAAAAGGTAGGCATCATAGCATTGGCATAGCAAGAGCGAGCAAACTAGCATAGCAAAGATAGTAGTGATTTCGAGGGTATGATCATCTTGCCTGCACAGTTGTCAGAGTTGACTGGATCCTCAAAAGCAAACTCAACGGTCTCCTCGTTAGCGAACTCGTCTCCCGGCTCTACCCAACAAGACAAACAAGCAACAAGGATACAATCAACCATGTGCAAACTCAACCAATATGATGAAATGATGATATGCTATGCGGGATGCGATGCGGGATGCAAAATGCAAGATATGACAGGAAAATGCATGAACCTGGCCTCAACTTGGAATTCCAAGTGTTCCACTGGAAAGATGAGAAGAAATCGCTTGAAAACGATATAAAGAACACCGGAATCGGAGTTACGGTTTGGAAATGGCAAGCGTTTCAAAATGACACCGGTCTGCAATTTACAGCAAGTAGGCATCTAAATGCAATGAAATGAACATGCTACAGCAACCAAACAAGACAACAAAATACATGGCATGGATTCACACACGATGCTTAACAAAAGACTAGCACTGAGCCACGGCCAGTTCATCCAATATGAGGTTCTAACAAGCATGGCAAAAACGCAAATGCAAAACAGATTCCAGACTTAGTGAAATTAACACTTGTCTGAAATTTCAGATCACGAAGCCCTTTTCGGAGCAGCAAAACAACATGAAACATGACCTGATTAAGACAAGTAAGAACATGGCATGGAGCTACTCAACAAGCTTAACAAAAGACCCAAAGTGACCTGGGGCCAAAAGGGGTCACAAAATATACTAACAAGCACACGAACATAGCTAAAACACAATCAGTTTTCAGACTTAGTGAAAACTGAGACATGCTAAAATATAACTCACGAAGGCATGTAAACGAGCTCGATGCCCTTACCACGGTGCAAGTCATGGCAAGGCAGGCATACATACATTAAGAAGGCACAAAATACAAGCTATACATGGCAAGAACAATGGCATAGCATGCACGGATCAACTACAATAACATCGGCAAAATCGCAAACGAGTTGACGATCTGCCCAGATTCACCATGAAGCAAAAGTAGAGCTCGATTGACTCAAGCTAGGGGGCTCCATAATTTCAAACAAAGACATGGATGGATAGAGCATAACATGATTAACAAAACTCCTTTACTGACCATCCTCAAAAGAGACACGGATCACTAGGAAACAAGCTGAACATATGGCATCATGAACTAAATAATCCCAGACTTAGTGAAAACTACTAAGTCCCTGAAAACAGATTTACCGGGTGCCTCACTTTGCAAGCTTGCACAAGTCACCACATATATCCTAAAAATGCATGGGTTGCACCTCTGGAAAGAAGACAAAATGCTTAAGAAAACATATGAATGACTCACAGGCATATCATGCACACATTAATCATGGCAAAAATGACAAAAGTCTAAGATGAACTAGCAGATCTGACAATTAACTCACGAAGCCTCCTTCTAACAGCATTTTGGGCATCAAGATGAGCTCAAACGAAAATGATGCAATGGATTGAAATGATGCACTCTCTGAGATGAACATTTTGATATGCTATATGCATGAATGGGAGCTACGGATGCAAAGTTACGGAGCCTCGAACAGAGCAACTTGGATCAGGAATTCTGGGCCTTAGTAAAAAAAAATCAACCTCTCAGATCAGATCTAGGGTTTCGCATGGAAACCGAGGCGCGGCGCTGCACTGTAGCTGCTCGAGGTTCACCGGAAAAAAAGGGCGCGGCGGCCGGAGCTCTCGCCGGAGCGGTGCCGGGGAAGTCGGGGGAGGCCCGGGTCGGGCGGATCCGGCGCCGGGGGACCCGCCGGCGGCGAGGCGGCAACCGCGGGCTGGCGGCGGCGGAGGGCGCCGGCGACGAGCTCGCGTGCGGCTCGGGAGGAGGAGGGCGCGGTAGTGGCCCGTGGCTGCGCCGGCCACCGGCGCTGGAGAGGGCGGCGGCGGACGAGGTAGGAGGCGGCGGGCGGATCGGGCCGCGTGGGGGCCTGACTTGGGCTCCGCGGGCCAGCGGCTGTTGGCGGCGGAGGGCGACACATGGCGGCGCTGGATTGGTCGGCGGCGGTGGCGCGAGTTGTCCGGCTGGGTCGGACACGTCCGGCCGGCGCGAGGGAATTTTTAGGGTTTCGTGGGGGAGGAGAGATCCGAAAAACGGGGGGGGGGGGCTATTTATAGGCATAAGTGGAGATAGGGGAGTCCAAATGAGGTGCGGTTTTCGGCCACGCGATCGTGATCGAACGCTCTAGATGATGGAGCAGAGTTTGGTGGGTTTTGGGCCAAATTGGAAGGGTGTTGGGCTGCAACACACACGAGGCCTTTTCGGTCCCTCGGTTAACCGTCGGAGTATCAAACGAAGTCCAAATGATACGAAACTTGACAGGCGGTCTACCGGTAGTAAACCAAGGCCGCTTGGCAAGTCTCGGTTCAATCCGGAAACGTTTAATCCCCATACACGAAAGAAAGTTAGAAATGGCCACCGGAGAAGAACGAAGCGCCGGAATGCAAAACAGACAACGGGGAAAATGCTCGAATACATGAGATGAACACGTATGCAAAAGTAATGCACATGATGACATGATATGAGATGCATGAAAACGAAAACAACACACGGAGACAAAGACCCGAACCCGAGAAATAAATATAACTTAACGCCGGAAACGGCAAGAGTTGGATTACAAATTGGGAAAGTTACATCCGGGGTGTTACATATAGCCAGGTTACATGGACCACCCAAACTGATCATATCATGCAGAGACATAATATTTACCAGCAAATTGTGGAAGGATAATTTTTTTGCTTGGAAAAATGAGTTAATGTACAATACATCATACCACCCTCAATCTGATGGCCAAACATAATGAGTTAATCAATGTGTTGAGACTTATCTGAGATGCATGGCAAGTACAATACCTAAAGTGGTGCTCTTGGATATCTCTAGCTGAATATTGGTATAATACTACATACCACACTGCTATCAAAATGTTGCCCTTTCAAGCTATTTATGGCTTTTCCCCTCCAATAATTTTTGAACTAGCCATACCTGGACCCTAGGTGAAAGAAGCTCACAACTTTCTGTCTGCTAAGCAACAGATGCTGGAGCAACTAAAAAACAACTTACTGCAAGTCCAGAACAGAATGAAAAATTATACAAATCTTAAAAGAGTATAGAGAGTTTTTGAGGTGGGAGATATGGTATACCTCAAAATGTCTCCCTACAGACTAGCAGTTTATGGTTTCAGAGGCGCCTTAAAATTGCAACATAAGTATTATGGACCATTTCTCATTGTACATAAGATTGGCAAGCCTGCTTACAAACTTCAGTTTCCTGAGCATGTGAAAATTCATCCAGTTCCCATGTTAGTCAGTTGAAAAAGCATATTGGTTCAAAATCCATACCTAGTCCATGGTACTGCCCAATAAAGGTTCTTCAGACAAGTTTCTAGGCATAACATGCCGGTGACACAATAGTTGATACAATGACGAAATTTATCTTCTGATGAGGCCACCTGGGAGGATGCCGATTTATTAAGTATACTTTTCCGGAGTTTTTGAAAGTGACAACCCAAGCTTGGTGTAATGCAGCACAAGCGTCATAAGGACACGTCGAATCTTACAAGGAGGCAATGTCATGACTAACTGTTGGTGGTTCAGTTAACACTTTCAGTCTTCACTAAAAAAGGTGCAGTGTTTCAGACAATATCGCTTCAGCAACAACGGACGACGACGATGGCTCCTGCGTCTACAACGCGTCTCCACCTTCCGATGTCACCGTTGCCACTATAGCGTTTCACTTTCTTTACCACTAGTTGTCATTACTCTGCTTATAACCAGCCGGACTGTGGCCCGAAAGTTCATGTTGATTTCCCCAATTGCCAACTATGGGTTAGAACCCTAGACAATACAACTCCTCTTATAGCAACAATACATCTCAGATCCGAGCTAGATCATGATTTCCTTCATACAATTTTCCAAATAGATCGATAAAACCACTTGGGCCTGGCACGGACGAAACGACGTGATCCGCCGGGTGATTAGAAGAGTTTTCTTATACATATACAGATGGAAACTCCTTTTCTCCATAAATTCCATCGAAAAAATGTTGTTTTGTTTTCGCTTGTATGGGAAACTTTGTAAACTTCCGTTTTCATTTCCATTTTGTCAATTTTCGTTCTGTTTTGATGCTGCAGGTACCTCACACAATACGCACATCCACACAAAACCCCAGCGAAGAAAAAGAAGGAAAAGAGCCCCAAAGCGTACCCTCTAGTCTCCCAAAACCCAACACTGTCGGCGGCGATGGCTGACTCGGCAGCGGCTGCTGCTGCGGCGGCGGCGCAACCGGCGACAGTGGGGCAAGCCGTGATCCCGCTCGTCAATAGGCTGCAAGACATCATGGCGCGGCTGGATGGTGAAGCCGCCGCCGGCGTGGAGCTGCCACAGGTGGCGGCGATCGGCGGGCAGAGCAGCGGCAAGTCGAGTGTGCTGGAGGCGCTCGTCGGCCGCGACTTCCTCCCGAGGGGCCCCGAAATCTGCACGCGCCGCCCCCTCGTGCTCCAGCTCGTGCGCCACTCGGCCCCCGAGGAGTGGGGCGAGTTCCTCCACGCCCCCGGCCGCCGATTCGACGATTTCGAACACATCAAGCGCGAGATCCAGGTCAGTTTCTCTGGAATTACTGCAGCTTTGCTTTGCTGCGTGCGGGTGACATGTTTGCTGTCGCTGGGGGCTTGAAACGAGTGCCTCGGCCTCACAGATTGATGTAGCTTCGCTTGTTTTCCGAGTGTATGCAACATGTTTGCTGTAATGCTGGCTACCCAAAAATTGTGCGTCAGCCTTGGTGACGGCTGTAGCTTTGCTTGTTCGCTTCTTGTACTCTATAGGCATTTTTGTTTTGCTGATTCCATGACTTAAGTAAAGGATTTAGTTCGTAAGAGTACCACTACAACTATTCATAATTTGCATTTTTTGTAGTTTGCGGACGGAGCAACAATTGTGCTGACATGCTGTGTTACTTCTGCACTAGCATCCGCCGATAGTACTGGCTAGAATTTTATCAGTTAATGTCCATCTTCACACTAGTTTTTCTTGTCGAAAATAACTGTTGCTTAAACTTTGCAGCAGATATTGTGAATCATGCACTTTTAACATTACTATGGACCTTCCAGTCAGTCTCGTGCACACAATTATTTCTTTATGGTGGTACAATCATCATCAGGACAAAGTTTGAAGATAGTTCTGTTCTTGTTAGCCTATTGGTGCTTGTTAGCCTTGCTCAAATGCCGAAGCCAGTTGGACACTAACATGCGGGAGGATCATACATGATAAATATACTTACATTCAGAAAGGTTGCCTTAATGGAACACTCCGGAGAGTTTGTAATTGCTTTCTCATGTGATAGTAGTAACTAGTAAGCCCAGCCCCCCCCCCCCCCCCCCCCCCCCCCCCCCCCCAGGCAATTGATGGTCAAAGGTAGAGAAGTTTGACTGCAGGCTTTCTAGGACGAACATAATGTATTTTGGAATGGAGGCAGTATTTGTCTATATGTCTATTTTTTTCTTGTCTAACTTAAGTTTTCATTGTATTAGTAAACATTTAAGTCCTGAATATTTTACTTTGTTCCTTCTGTTTTGTTTATCTTAGTCTTGAGAGACACTGATTTTCCCCCTCTATTCATCTTATTCCACTCTTTCTATTTGTAGCACCTCTCAAGTAATATTTGAAACTGTATTATTTATTAATTGCATGCCTTCATAATGTTCTCACGAGAGAAATATATTGCCTGCTTTCAGTCGGAAACGGACAAAGAAGCTGGAGGTAACAAAGGTGTCTCTGACAAACAGATTCGTCTGAAAATCTTCTCACCAAATGTAATTGACATCACCTTGGTTGACCTCCCTGGAATTACAAGGGTTCCGGTCGGAGATCAGCCTAGTGATATTGAGTCAAGAATAAGAACAATGATCATGCAATACATCAAGCATCCAAGCTGCATTATCTTGGCCGTCTCACCCGCAAATGCAGATTTAGCTAATTCTGATGCTCTTCAACTGGCACGGCTTGGTGATCCTGATGGTACTTAAGCAACTCTATGGAAGAATTTATTATGAAGTTCCTTGTAGCTAAGAAGTGTAAACTTAACTGTTTGCTGTCTTTCTGGCAGGATCTCGTACAATTGGTGTTATCACCAAGGTATTAATGTGTGTACAAAATTAATACTGCAAAGTTGTTACCTTACTCTGTTTCTGTGATGACAATTTTGATTTGTTTTTCAATGGCCTTAGTTGGACATCATGGACAGGGGTACTGATGCTCGTAACTTTTTACTGGGAAATGCAATCCCCCTCAAGCTTGGTTATGTAGGTATTGTGAATCGCAGCCAAGAGGTATATTCCGAGGCAAAACCACAAACCCTGATAATTTTGTTTGCCGTTTTGAATTTCATGTTCTGATTGCTCTCTCTCTCTCTCTCTCTCTCTCTCTCTCTCTCTCATAAAAACACGACAAGAAACTCATGTGCTGTGCTGTTATATTTCTAACTTCTTAGTTTTTGATATGTGTTGGTAGTGAATTCAATTGGTTATTTAAACTTGGATCTTAGCAGTTAATGATAATGCTACTACTGCCTAAATAGATAAAGTTATTTGTTCTAACTTCTAATCTAACACAAGTGGATGATTCCTACAGGACATCAACTTTAACCGAAGCATCAAAGATGCACTTGCCTTTGAGGAGAAGTTTTTCTCGACTCTACCTGTATGCCTGGAACCTGTGAATTTTCTTGCAGCAGTACTATCCATTGTGACTAGGCATATTTTCTTATAAGCTGTGTCTGATTGTATTTATTTTCTTTTCTTTTAACAGGCTTATCATGGTCTTTCACAATGTTGTGGTGTTCCTCAATTGGCCAAGAAGTTAAATATGGTATTGACACATTGCTGTTAAGTATTAGTTGTACTTTTCTTGCCCCTGTATTGCTTATGTTGCTTATGTGTTTAATCTCTTTGTACTTCACTTACGAATAATATCCTGAACAAACATCAACATACTCAGGCTCCAGGAGAAATGTTTTTTTGACCCTAATCTGATCTAGGATGAATTATTCTCAATTTACTGCAAGATAGTGGGTCAATGAATGATTTTTCATGTTTAAGTTGAAACCTCTAGTTTTAGCATGTAACTGAGAGATTAACTTGATAAAAGTTGGTGTGGTTAACAAAACTTTTAAGTGAATGAAATATAATACTTCTTGAATAGTAACTAATGAACGCCTTGCTGAAAAAGGTCAAGCCTTTGCCGTATGTATTGATGCACTATCTATGGGCACCTTCGTTTATCCATAGACACTGTCTATGATGCTTCCATAAGTGATATTAATACATCTAATGATTCTATCTGTGCACCTCATCATTGCAACTCTTGGCTCTTATTTGCAGATTCTACTAAAGCACATCACAGATATGCTTCCAGGTTTGAAATCTCGAATAAATGCTCAGTTGGTAGCAGTTGCCAAGGAACATGCTGCATATGGTGATACGGCAGAATCGACGGTAATTATACTGATATTACATAAGTATAAATTGTGAATACCTGCTTTATGATGGAAATTGTCTATTGCTGGGATGCCTTAACTGTGCATAGTTTAGAGTTTGCTATATCTTATATGCATTGGCATGAGAATCACTTATTAGCTATTACAATTATCATATGTCATGCTCTGTTGAACTACATACATGACGCATCACACCTGACTCCCTTATGCATGTTGTTTTTCTTAGTAACTATATATTTACCTGGTCTTCTCTTGTTTCACGCACATGTTGGTTTGTTTCTAGTGTCATTTTCTTTTACTTTTCAACCCTGCCTTTCTGGTCTTCGATATGCAGGCTGGTCAGGGAGTCAAACTATTGAACATATTGGGAAAATATTGTGAAGGTAAGGAAGAATGATCTGTTCCATTCATTGTAAAACCTTAACTTACTAATTTTTGTTTTGTTGCTATTTTTAAGAACTATTGCTGTTATGGTGACTCAATCAACAATCCTTCGTAGTCCGGTTCCATTCAATAATCAGTTCAAAACTCAGAAAAAGTACTTATATCTTTAAATTATCTTAACTGTCTAGAAAGCATTTGCTTGTTTATTTTTACCGTTGTGGAACTCTTTTAGTTACATGACAATTTAGATGTCAGAATATTAAGAACTTATTTTGTGAAGTGTTTGATTTTCCCAATGCTATTCTTTTTCTAATGTTAATAATATCTTCATGTTTTCAGCTTTTTCTTCGATGGTGGAGGGAAAAAATAAAGTGTCAACAGATCAGCTTTCTGGTGGAGCAAGAATTCACTACATTTTTCAGTCAATTTTTGTCAAAAGCTTGGAGGTTTGCAAAAGCAATAGCTTGACATATTTACACAGCAGACATGTATCCATGTTATTACAGTTCACTGTGTGTTAATATGAGAATTAAATTTGCATATAATGAGAATAGTGCTCCCTGGGACTAGTTTACAAAAATACTACTCACTAGTTACAGAATTATGCTTCATCTAGCACTCCGCCAAATATACCCCTTTGCTTCATTAAAAACAAGCGAGTGTCTCTTTCTACTCCTAAAGCACATGCATATGTTACTCCTGGTCCTGGACTTGGTAATGCATCAGCCAGCTGCTGAGAAAAATGACTGCATGCATCAGTTATTGTTAGCGCATGCTTAAAATCTCAATCTAGTCACAACTGAAAGCCCTTGCTGCTGCAAACCCACTAGATACACAGTTGGGCTTACTGGGCAGCATGGCAGGGCGACACAGCTGGGAACATGGTGCAGCAGTTGATGCTTCAGTGTAATAGTGATGCGGGCGGTTGGCAGTGAGCGGAACAGGTCCTGGCGATGGAGGTTCCATTTTGCCTCCTTAGCGCTTTGCTGCTGCTTGTCAGTTGGGCTCCATGTTGTTCACAATACTACATGAGCTAAGTGGTTTTAGTGGGTGCTATGAGAGCATAAATGTGGGAAGTGATGCTTTGACATAAACTTCATGTCATAAACTGACCTACACAGTGGCAAAAAATAAAAATAAAATACAAATTCACAGCGAACAGCAACTTCTACCATTTTCTAGATTAAGTTATTCTGGTGATTTTTCCTTAGTTATTTTGTATGTAGACTGATTTTGCATTTTGTGAAATGGCTGGTTCTTTGGTGATGACCTCTATCTTTTTTGGGAATTTCTTGTGATAGTTTAGTATGCCTTACCAGAGAATTTTCTTGAGATCTGCCCTTTCAGGAAGGGTTCTGCTCTCCATAGTCACATTATAGTATTTTTCTGCCTTAAATGTTGTGCCCCTATATCAACATGCTGTAGGGAAAAAAGTTGTGCACTGTAATAAACTAGTATATCTTCCTGCAGATCATTTTAGTTTCTGGGCAGAAACAATTACCTCGTGCTAGTGTTACTTTCGTATATAGCTATATGGCATTACAAACTACATTTTAAATTCCCATCATTTTAGCAACAGTATGTGTCATAATTTTCACCTGTTTCATCTTGTGGTTCACATATTTCCTTTTTTGTGTGTGATAAATCTAGTGGTCACATTTCTTAGTTACTTACTCTATATGAAGGAAATTGACCCTTGCAAGAATATAAGCGATGAAGATATCCGCACGAGTATACAGAACTCTGACGGTCCAAAGGGTGCTATGTTTCTGCCAGAGGTTTACCTTTTCTCTGGATGATGCAATCCTTTCTTGTTAAATTTTTGTTATTCCAGTTAATGTCTTCTTACTGGACTCCTCCATGCTCAGAAGTATGTTTTTTTTTCTATTATAAATTGTAGGTGCCTTTTGAGATTCTTGTGCGAAAGCAGATAGGCCGTTTGCTTGATCCAAGTCTTCAGTGTGCCAAATTTATCTATGACGAGTTAGTCAAAGTATGTACACGTAACTATATTATTCCTATCAACCTCTATTTACGTTAGTTATAAGGTATCCTGAATAATGCAGATTAGCCATGGTTGCTTAACTAGTGAGCTGCAGAAATACCCAATTCTTAAAAGACGGATGGGTGAATCAGTTAGCAATTTCTTGAGAGATGGTCTTCGACCTGCGGAGACAATGATAACTCATATTATTGAAATGGAGGTAAGTGTTTATATTCTGAGTTCTTATTTGCCAATTGGTAGTAACCATTGGATTTCTCCAATAGTAAAGTTTAATTTTCGGGGTGTTTACTATCCACAGTATCCTGCAACTAAAGTAACCAACCATTAAACAATTGGTTGCTTTCATCTTACACTATTGGATATGCTTTGCAAAGAAGCTGGTTTTTAACAATGTGGCTGCTATAACCTGTCACTCTGGTTTAAGGGTCCTACTGTTCTCATGTCCCCTGTATTAATGCAAGGATACAGTCTTGAGTATCCTAACAAAAGTTGGTTATTTATGCATTTATTACCAGTCATGTTTTAAATACTGTTGAACAAGTTAGGTTATTATGAGCTCAGCATTATGACGATCTATCTCAGTTGTAATTGTATTTAGTTTTTTCACAATCTAATTCATGTTTTCCCATGTTATATTCTGGTTTCAGTTATGGTAGTTACATGTTCGTTATCTATTCCAATGAAGAACCTTTTTTTTTTAACTTTGTGGATTGGTACTTGACACTGGGGTTGCAGATAGATGCTAATGACTGTCTTGATTTGTTATTCGCTTGTGCACATAGCTCCATTTTATTGTCTTTTGTGTTTATTTTCTTATATGCAATTATACAAATATTTCTACAGATGGATTACATAAATACCTCACATTCAAGCTTTATTGGAGGCAGCAAGGTTGTTGAACTTGCTAAGCACGAAGGTCTATCTTCGAGAGGACCAACTTCACTATCGGTTCATAAGGTAACATCTTTTCCACCTCAGATTTTGTATCTATTCCGGAATAACGTAAAGGAGAAGTCCAATGTGGATGACTGGGATGTACCTTCAACAATGAACCTTTGCATTCGACTGCTCTGCTGGTGCTATCCGCGGAGTAGTTTTATTCTCTTTAGCATGACTAATCAATTTTTTAATGTCACTAAGAATTCAATAGTAAACGACACCCGCAACCGCTCCTTTTGAAGAAAACAATTAATTGAAAGGAGTAGGTCAACTCGCATGATGGCTCTGGAATCAATGTGGATGGAAGTTGTGTTCATACACAAATTGTTCCTAACTTGAATAATTCTATGTCAAAATCGTATTGACAGATTACATACTGTCAGCATGCTCGCGGAATTCACTTCACTAAAAAAGAGTGAAAACATGAATTTTTAGTGTTGAGTTTTTTTTTGTATTAGCACAGTCAACTACTACTATTGTCACAATAATATAAGTAATTTGATTTTGTTTGAATTACTACATGATTAGTTAGAATTGTTGACACAACTAATAAAATTAAGATATAACAGAAGCCCCAGGACCAAATTCTGATCTATCTTCGACTGGGGCGAACAGACGTCAAGGCGACAAGAAAATACAGATCTAGATGTTGGTATAGATAGTTGGTCATGCCTAATGCGTGATATTTTTTGTTCGAGTAGTTTGTAAGATAAGAAATAATTTGGTAGTGAGTACACTTGTATCTTAGGCCCTGTTTGGTTCAGCTTTTATCGACAGATTCCGCTGCCGCGCAGCAGAATCTGAACCAAAGGGCGAACCCAGCAGAATCCGATTCCAGAAATCCGCTGCCAAAATCTGAACCAAAAGCTGAAGCAGCTCAGGACGTGCTTTCCAAAATCTGATTCCGCTGCGGGCCAAAATCTGAAAAAGCTGTATCAGCTGGTTTGCCAAATGACCTACATCTTTTTCACATCAGATTTTTCACAGCTGCTTTTAGAAATCCACAGCCGAACCAAACAGGGCCTAAATATGGCTGTCCTCATATTGTTAGCATATACTTTCTATGTGTATGCAATATATATTCTGAGAAACATGCATTCGACATGTACAATTGCTAGTAAACATAAGCCGGGTATAAATCAATCTGAGCCACAAGGTTTAGCGAATTTACAAAGAATCAACTTGTGTGTTTTATACATGTCATCTAATTGCAGATTACTAGAAGATGGTACTTGACATACATCAACATTTCTAATTAGTTGCTAAGCTCATTTGATTTTGTTTAGACTCGAGGGGAGGTGTTACATCTTTTTTCCACTTCACTTATTGCAGGATGGTGTTGGTATAAGTTCTGAGGCGCAGCTAAAATCTTCTACTGAGAACAATGTACAGCTCAAATCTGAAAGAGGTCAAAAGTCACGTGCTGTTTTTGCAAGAGATACTTCCAGAGGAGCAATAGCTGAGAAGGTTATCAGATCTCAAATAGTATCTTATTACTGTTTCAAAATTTGTTTTCTAGATGTGTTATAACATGATATTAACAATTTTACCCAACTTCATTTTCTGTCTTGTGTTTCTGCTGACCAGGGATTTCAGCCTGATACAGATGCAGGTAAACCAGTGTAGCTGTAATTATACAAGTATGCTTGATCTGCATTTCTCTGCTCTGGAGATTTTTATCATTGTAACTTCTGTGCAAGCACGATGTCAATCTGGGTTGCACTGAATTCATATGATGTTGCATTTGGGTCATGCTTTCCTGATAGCTCATTTGATTTCATATTTGAACCAGTTATATAATAATATGAATAACTAAGCACTGTTCATTTGCTAGTAATATGTCTAAGAGGTTTAAGTTCCCATTTCCTGGCTGGTTATGGTTGGTGCTGGCGGATTCGGGGTCATGGATCATCATCTTCCAGCTGAAACCTGGCCTAGTGGCCTGAACTGGGAAGACCTGGTTCAGGCTAACCAAGGTGCCGGTTGATCCAGGTCAGGCTTACCCAGGCTTCTCCAGGATGCAACCAAACGAGCCCCAGGCCAGGCGTTGAGCAGCCGGGGTACCAATGAATTAACTCCTAGATCACATGGCCCAACCTGTCAGAACTGGACATATATGTGATTGGCTAATCGCCATGCACTGCTGCATCAGTGTATTCATAATACCATCTGTTCACTTCCTGTTTAGAAGAAAATAACCAGTTGCTTGTTGAGACGTGATATTCAGATGTGCAAATCGCCCAAACTTGCCCATGGTTAGCCACATAGTGGTTTAACACGAATTTAACGAGTCACTGCTGCACCTGGCTGGTATAACCTGTCCTTAATCCTAGCTGTTTCGACAGGTTAACGCAGGCAATTTGAATCCTGCTTGGCAATTCATACGATACAAAAAAAAAAGGGCAACCTGGTGCATGTAGCTCCCGCTTGCGCAGGGTCCAGAGAAGGGTCCGACCACTTTGGGTCTATAGTACGCAGCCTTTCCCTACATTTCTGTAAGAGGCTGTTTCCAGGACAAAAGAAAAATCTTCTGATGATCTGAAGTTGAAATACAATATGATATGACCAAATCGACCCACCTGTATGCCTTTGGTTTATAAATCTATTTGTGGAGAAACATTTACTCACTGGGAAGCCACATGATGTGAATACCCTTCGGTTGGGAACTTCGACTCATCCTTTTTGCTAAGTGATGAGATTGGATTGCCCATATAAGATATAAACTATCATATTTCTGAATACTACCTCCATTATCTTTTACTTGTCATTTCAGATTTCGACAGAGAGTATGTTTGGATCCCAGGCAAGGGAAATCCTAGTCTTTCCAAGCGCGATTGGTCATTTGGTAAAAAATATATAGCTTTGGTGGCAATATAGCCTGCAACTTTTGCCTAATTAGTAATTAATACAAGCCCTTTAGAAAAAAAAGTCTCCCGCACGGGGAGATGAGCAACCATGGAAACAGCAGTATTGGATTAGTGGAGTTGTGGTCATCCGGACTGCTTCTTTGTCTTGACCACCATCCATCAGGGCATGTGTTAGAGCGTCATTGCTGTGAACGCACCACCCGCTTTCGTCCCATCTACCTATAGATAATTTTGTTGCCGAGGAAGTTTGATTAGTTACTTTTCAAAGTATATTCTACATTTGTTTTCCCCAAAAAAGAGTATATTCTGCATTTTAGCCTTCATGCAACTGAACAACGAGCCTTGCTTCTATGGGCCATCTTAAACGGGCTAGATGAATGTTGTGTAGCTATGCTACGTGAGGTAGTAATTCAAGTGCACCCAGTCTCCAGTACACACCATTGATCATTACCCAATACACACTGTTGCCCATTACTTTACCTAGTTATAAATTACGTAATAATATAATGACATGTTTGTATTTTTATATGAAAAATCTACTGATTAATATGTTTTGGGCATTGTTGGTCAAAGTTTTCTAACTTCGTCTGCGCAGTATATAATGATATCTACCTTTGAACGGCAGCAATGATTGATGAGAAAGGCCAACTTAGACATACATAAGAAGTAAATAAATCCTGGGGGCATTTAACTAGCACACTGTACATCGTTGTTCCATGTATCCCGTGCATCCTTTCTGGAGCCACCCGAGACACAGCCTCGATATTATAGACTTTGGCCCAAAATATGTTCTGTTTATATTCGAACTTGTCTTAGTGTTTAGTACCTGCAAGTTCTATACGTTGAAGTGTTCAATACCTGCAAATTACAATATATCAAACAGTTCTGCCAATTATTGCGGTTGTATATAAGGAGATACTCCCTCCGTTCCAAAATAGATGACCCAACTTTGCACTAAAGTTAGTACAAAGTTGAGTCATCTATTTTGGAACGGAGGGAGTATGTTTTTGGGATATGATCTGAAATCTGGGACAATGTTTTTGGGCTATGATCTGAAATCTGGTACAATCAATGTAGGAACAAGTGTGGCAGGTGGAGGCCAGAATGGTCACTCACTTGTTGGTGGGAGTTTGTCAAGCATGTCAGATCCACGAGTTTACAGCCTCAATAGCTTATACTCTATGATTCGGTTAAGAGAGGTGAATTTACTATCACAAGTGAGCTTTGCAATATGTAATTCATCAGGACTTCATATTTCATCTTCAATTCTTATCCTTGTTCTTACTAGCCACCTAGCACCTTGAAACCATCAGAAAACAAGACTGACCGGGACAGAACAGAGATAGCTATTGTGAAGCTTTTGGTCAAATCTTACTATGACATTGTCAGAAAGAGTATTGAGGATGCGGTTCCCAAAGCTATAATGCATTTTTTGGTAAGTTTAGTGTCTACAATGTGGTGATACCTGTTAAAGTCTTAAAGATACCTTGTTGACCACCTACTTATTGGTGAATTTGCCATATAATTCTACTGACTTATTTGTTCTTTGCTCCAATTGTTAGAGAGCTTTAACATACCTGTTGTTAAAAAAAATACCTCCAACAGTCAAATTATATATATAAATAAAAAACACTGGGATGCTAATTGCGGACGTTATAATATATAACTCCTGGTGTAGATGTATGTAATATTGGCATACTCTGAATCAAAGACAAAAACTACTTCTCAAGAGAGGTTTACTTGTCTCTTTTTGTCCCTACCTAGACATTTTCTTGCATGAACTAAAAATTTGCTGCTAAAAGTCATAAAGTTCCAGCAACGCTGGTCATTGTGCCAAGCAAAGTATCATTACTTGTTAATTAGTGTTACAATTAAAATCTAACTTCCAAAGTAGTCTGTATTGGTGACACTGGCGTTTTGACTGATCTTTTACTTAAGGTGAACCACACAAAGCGGGAGCTCCACAACGTTCTAATTCGGAAACTGTACAGGTGACTTGCACTTTGGTTTATGTACTTGCTAGCGAGCAACCCAATCGTAAATTTCAGATTACTTTCTATCTGGAAGAATCATTATATAATGACGATCTGGTGTGCAGGGAGAGCCTACTTGATGACATGCTGAGGGAAACAGATGAAGTACTTATCAGACGGCAGCGTATTCAAGAAACGCTCCAAGTTCTTGAACAGGCACACAGGGTATTTACTCCTCTCCTAGATGTTCTTGTCAACTTATGTGTCGAGCATCCATTTGATGTTTGTATTTTTTCAGACGCTCGAGGAATTTCCCCTTGAAGCTGAGAAGGTTGAGAGGGGCTACAGCCTGTCTGAGTATGGCACTGGCCTGCCGAATATCCCTGGACTCAGCAATCGCAATCCTAGGGGTATCCTCCCTTAACTTGTACAGTTGAAAGAAGCATCAAATGTACATGAACATGCTCATGTGGCATGTTGGTCGGACCCAGGTGCCAAAAAAGGGCACCTCTTCATTTGGTTTTGATCCAATCCTCAATCATTTTGGAGCTACTCCCTCCGTTCCGAATTACTTGTCTTGGATTTGTCTAGATACGGATGTATAGACTAATTTTAGTGCTAGATACCTGTGTATCTAGACAAATCTAAGACAAGTAATTCGGAACGGAGGGAGTACTTGTTTGAGTTTTGAGCTGAGCATCCAAATTTTGTTCTACAAAGGCAGTTCTTTGTAATCGGAAGCTATGGATGGAACAACATCCGGAGTAGATCAGTATGTATGTTACCCCCCTTGTTGACCTGACAACGGGGAACCACTTGCACTGATATTATCATGCAACGCTACAATTGCGATTTTACAGGAGCATCTAAACAAAAAATTTAGTCATGAACACATGCGAAGCAATTTCTTTTGAAAGCCCCACCATATATAGTTGGTAAGATTCGAATCTGCTGTTGAGCTACGCATCATGTAGTAATCATGATGTTCTTAGCAAGGTATCGGTTCTATCATTCGGTACTAGTTCTTTTAGTCTTATTAAAAGGTGCAATGTGTGTCGGCAGCATTCAGCTCTTGAACTATATGGGATCAAAACGCATACAGTAAGAATTGCAATGCTTTAGTGGCTGTCCTGCGAATAGGTCTCTCGACCTCGCATGCTCGAAACGCACTGGTGCTGCATCAGCATTACTCTCCAACACACACCCTGCATTATCATTTTCTGCTTCGATTTATATTTATGTTTTGATCGCCTAGCGCTTGGTCCTCGGGTAGGAGAAACTACTACTCCCTTTGTCCCAAAATAAGTGACTCAACTTTGTACTAGCTGATTGCTACTGTGGAACCAACTGAATCGCGGCGTGGTTGATTATTAGTATATACTTCCTCCGTTCCAAATTACTCGTCACAGAAATGGATGTATCTAGAACTAAAATACATCTAGATACATCCATACCTGCGACAAGTAATTCAGAACGGAGGGAGTATATATCTGGAGACGTCTGTCCACGCCTTTATTGTCCCGTCCACTTGGTCCTTGCAATGTACTCCTTGGGTAATTTGACAAGCACAAAGACGCCGGCGTGACAAACTGAATGAAGATACGATAAGCGTTCAACAGACTTGCACAGAAGATTTCCTTGGGACCGCAATGCTTCTCTTATATGGCATGTGCATGAATCAGTTCATAGGCATATCCTACGCTGCAGCACCAACGCTGTGTGTGCACATGTGTATTTGCTGCCGGATGGTACGCAAAGATCTTGGATTTCAAGACAAAAAAGATTTCTCTGACCAGCCACACAAAAGAAAGATCATGCTTTCAAGATACTTCCTCCATCCCAAAATAAGTCTCATGATTTTAGTTCAAAATTTGAACTAAAACCATGACACTTATTTTGAAATAAGTGTCATGATTAACAGAATGTTGGTGATAATCCATCACTATATACAGTCGATTGCATGTATTGTCCTAAATATTAGACAAAACTTGCCACAACTTGTAACCAGGCAGCAAGTTAGTTAGTACCCAACCCTATTCTTCAATAGCTTTCAAATATGTCCCCATCCTCGTCTCATCCATATTGGTTTCACTGACCAACTAATGACGTGCTATGTTGAACATGGATGCAAAAACAGTTGAACATTGGCTCTGTGCACCATTTGGTGGAGAGGCAGGGATGGTGGTAAAAACAGTTAAACATACTCAATATTTCCAATATTTAATACATGGCATTTTAGTTTGACACTCACCAATGCACATCCACTTGAATGGTGATCGACCTGTGGGCAAATCACGTGGATCCTTTGGGACTAAAAGGAACAGAACATTTTCTTGCTATATTAATCTTGCAACTCTCGAAAAGCCAAACTTTACTTACAGCAAACATGATCTAAGCTAGCAACCACTCTTACATCGTCAGCAACCAAGAGTGGTACCATAAAATTGGCAGGATCATCTAGCCAATCGTCACAAACATGTTAGCTAACCAACATATTGCACCCTACAAGAGTATTTCTTGCCGATGGATAATATGATTAAGCACCTCATCATGGTTGAGATTGTGCGATAGCGAAAACGTCTTACCTCATGGAGCGGGGACGCCGTACGTGTTATAGGCAGGGGCTCACCTCCCTGATCGTGCATACAGTTAAGATTTTACAGAAGAGATTTGGGAATCAAGTTAGGTAGAGATAGAGCTATTGTTACAGAAGATAAGATATGCCTCTAACCTCCTAACCTACGTGCCCAAATATTGTTGTCACGTTGCAATTTGTACGACATACACATTGCATTATGTTTGACACCCTCCCTTACCGAAAAAGGCTTTCGCCCCGCTTTATAAATAAAGCAACCGCCGAGCATACAGTACCAAGGTTCCAACCATACAAACACGCACTCACCCAAGGCCACCGCACCCAGTCCGACACACAGTCACACACGATACCCAGGTTCAGCTGTGGGCGCAGCACAACAAGCCCAACACTGAGGCCATACAAACACAACACAACAAGGCGGCGGCAACGAGGTGTAGACGATCTAATCCGGCTCCGACGGTGGTGGGGGAAGCGGAGGAGCCATCCGGAGCGCCATCATGTTTGACACCCTCCCTTAATCACAACTTCATCAAGTTGAGATTATGCTTGAAGTCTTCAAAACTTCTTATAGGTAGAGCTTTTGTAAACCCATTTGCAACTTGGTCTCTGGAGTGGATAAACCGAATGTCTAAGAGTTTATTTGCAACTCTTTCTCAAAATGAAAGTCTATCTCGATGTGTTTTGTTTTGGCATGAAAGACTGGATTTGCTGACAAATAGGTAGCACCTAGATTATCAGACCATAAACATGGAGCTTTAGTGCTCTTCATACCTAGCTCCTTCAGGATGGATTGCACCCATATGATTTCTGCTATTGCATTGACCAGTGCCTTGTATTCTGCCTCTGTGCTATAGCTGGAAACAGTAGCTTGCTTTCTTGCATATTATGATATTAGATTGGGTCCAAAGAATACTGCAAACCCACCAGTTGAGTGTCTGTCATCCAGACATCCTGCCCAATCTGAGTCAGAGAAGGCACTGATAAGAGTAGAAGATGACCTGCTAAAATTCAAACCAATGCTCAAGGTATTTTTCACATATCTGACTATACGCTTAGCAGCAGTCAAGTGAACTATAGTGGGTGCATGAAGGAACTGACATACTTTGTTAATAGGAAAGGGAATATTAGGTCTGGTGAGTGTCAAATACTGGAGTGCACCTACTAGACTTCTGTATTTGGTGCTATTCTCTGGACTCATAAGTTCTCCTTCAGTGAGAGATAATTTTTCTGTACTAGATAAATGAGTGAGTGTAGGTTTACAACCTTTTTTACGAGATCTGCTGCATATTTTTCCCGAGAGAGGTGAAGTCCATCCTTATGATGCTTCACTTCAATCCCTAGGAAATAGTGTAGATCTCCCAGATCCTTGAGAGCAAATTCTACACTCAAATCCTTCAAAAGTCCTACTATTGCCTCATTAGATGAGCTTGTGACAATGATATCATCAACATATATGACAACAATTATGGATGTATGTGACTTGTTATAAATAAATAACGAGGTATCACACTTTGAAGGAATAAAAGTAAGTGCTTGCATCTTTTTGCTGAGACGGAAGTACCATGCCCTTGGAGCTTGTTCCAACCCATATAGAACATTATCAAACTTACACACATGAGAGGGTGCATGTGTGTTTTCAAATCCAGGAGGTTGTTTCATGTACACTTCCTCTTTCAGAACACCATGAAGAAATGCGCTCTGCACATCTAGCTGTCGTAGGCTCCATCCCCTGGAAATAGTAATACATAAGACAAGACGAATGGTGGCAGCTTTTACAACTAGACTAAACGTGTCCTCGTAGTCTATACCATACCGTTGTTTGAAACCTTTTGCAAAGAGTCTAGCCTTGTAGAGGTCAATGGTTCCATCGGCCTTTCTTTTTATCATGAAAACCTACTTGCAATCAATAAGACTTTTACCTTACTGTGGGGGAACCAAATGCCATGTTCTGTTTTTCTTTAGTGCCATATATTCTTATTGATTGTCTAGGGTGAGAAAAACAGAACCAAATTGATGGTCTAGTTTCTTTAGTGGCCTCCTGACTACGGTAAGCACTCCTCTGCCTCCTCTGCCTCCTCCTGTGCTTCCCCTGTTCCTGCCGATGGGTTGTGAATTTTGGGCCGATCATGCCGATGTATTGTGAATTTTGGGTCGATCTGCTCACTAGGGTTCGTTGTGTGCGTCCCCAGGGTTCGTAGGGGAAGTAGTTTCCATGAGCTTGTCTAGGGTTTCTTGATGCTGATTTGGGGAATTCGGGGGTTCAATCAAGGGCAATGTGAGGGGATTTGACCTAGGGTTTTGGGTAGCATACAGGGAAAGGGGGGTCCTTTAGGTCAGATGCACTGTAAAATCTGATGAAAGGGTGGTCTTTTAGTCGACATTTCTGTGAAAAAATGCTTACTTTCCCTATTTGGCAAAAGCACAAGCTTTTTTGAGATGAAAGTCAGTATTTTTACTATTGTTTTGTGATGCAAGGGTGGTCTTTTAGTTGATATTCGGTACATATTTCTGTTTGAAAATCATGTACAAATTCAGTTAGAGTTTGAGCATTGTACTTTGTCAGTTGAAACTATGATTTAGTTATAGTTGAATGTGTTGTGCACTGAAAATTTAATGTGTCAATTATTGCAGTGACAAATGGAGAAGCTAGCCAGTTTTTCTCAGTGGAGTTCGAGCACAATGGGATTTTCTTGGGGAAATGCATAGGTGGAGAAATGAAGTTCTCTTACATTGGGTGCAGTCATGAAGCTTTTGACTACTGTCATTCAGACACATGGTCACTGGGGATGATCAAGTATTGCTTGGCAAGGATGGACTATGACCCTACAGACCCTCAAATCAAGGTGTATTGGATTTTGCCAGATAAAGATTATGGTGATGGCTTGCTTTGTGTGGACAATCCAAATGTTATAGCTGCTATGGTGAGGTCCAGCAGAGAAGCCAAGACTTTGGATTTGTTAGTTGATGATGAGAACAAGATTCAGACATTATATCCTGAGATCATACTAAAAGGATGCCCAACTGCAGATGGAAATGAGGATGAAGAAGAAGGAGAGGATGCAGATCATGATGTAGAGAATGCAGAGGAAGGAGAGGATGCAGAGGCAGATCATGATGCAGATAATGCAATGGAAGAAGAGGATGCAGAGGCAGATCACGATGCAGATGCAGAGAATGCAGATAATGCAGTTGAAAACAATGATGGAGAAGAAGAGTTGAATGAAACTGACTCAGACTTTTATGAGAGTGACTATGATTGTGAAGATGGAGATGATGATTTGTTTGCTCAGAATATGGACAAATCATTGAATGACAACAATGAAGAAGAGCAAGAGATATTTGAGGAGGAAGATCCACTGGATGATGATGAGCTCAACCTGTCAAAAGATGAGTTGGAGAAGTTGAAATATACATTCAGAACATTCAATGCAGAAATGGACATGAACAACCCAATCTTCAGGGTTGGGCAAGTATTTGGAGAAATGAAAGAGCTAAGGGAAGTAGTCACTGCATACACAGTCAAAAACAGAGTGAAAATCATCAAAGCTAGAAATGAGGCAGGGAGATTCATTGGTGTGTGTCAACCTGATTGCCCTTGGAGGTTGGAAGCATCTAGAGACAATAGAACAGGAAGCATTGTCATCAGAGAGTACAATGGAGAGCACACCTGTCAGAAAACATGGGATTCCAAGTGTTTGACAGTAAAGTACCTGACTGAGATATTTATGGATGAGTTCAGAGACAACAAGAGCATGGACTTGGGTACATTTGGAAGAAAAGTTCAGCAGAAGTTCAAGCTTAATCCAGTGAGAATGAAGCTTGGCAGGGCCAGGAGAGCTGCACTTAAGATCATACATGGTGATGAGAAAGCACAATACAACCAGTTGTGGGACTATGGACAAGAACTGAGAAGAAGTAATCCAGGGAGCAAATTCATTGTTTGCACAACCAAAGTGAAGGAAATAGGTGACCTGCTTCCAAAAGATCACCTATCTTCACTATATTGGTCCTATGATGCCTGCAAGAGAGGTTTCCTGAGGGGTTGCAGGCCAATTATATTTGTTGATGGGTGTCACCTGAAGAGCAAATACAAGGGTGTGCTGCTTACAGCTGTTGGGATTGATCCCAATGATTGCATATTTCCAATTGCAATGGGGATGGTGGAGGAGGAGTCAACTTACTCTTGGGAATGGTTTCTCACCACTTTAAAGAATGATTTAAACATCATTAACACCTCCCCTTTCACTATAATGAGTGACAAGCAAAAGGTGTGTTCCATTTGTCCAAACATGTTGCTGTTGCATGTTTCCATATGGTGCTGTTGTCTCACATGTTTATGAACTAATTTTGCAGGGTTTGATCAATGCTGTTGAGAAGATATGGCCAGATGCAGAACACAGATTTTGTGTTAGACATCTTTATCAAAACTTCCACCAGAAGTTCAAAGGAGAAACACTGAAGAATATGTTGTGGGCCATTGCTAGGTCAACTAATGTGGACAAGTGGACCTTGAACAAAGAGAAGCTGAGGGCAGAACTTGGAGGCATATAATTGGTTGGATGGAAAGCCCCCCAACCAGTGGGTGAAAGCATACTTCAGAGATTTCCCCAAGTGTGACATCTTGCTGAACAACATGTCAGAGGTGTACAACAGGTAAACTTCAGTTAGTTCACTTTTCTAGCAAACAAGTTCAGTTATGTTTAACACAATCTTGCAGTGTCACTGAGTTCTGACAAAACTTTACTATGTCTCTCTTGCAGCTACATCTTGGATGCAAGAGAACTGTGTGTTATATCAATGCTAGAATGCATAACACATAAAATTACTGTGAGGCATGACAGAAAGTACAAAGAAGCTTTAGAAAAGTGGACTGGACTTATCTACCCCAAGATTAGAAAGAAACTGGACAAGAATGCAGAGTACTCAGGTAACTGCTTTCCAACACATTCAGGACTTGGCATTTATGGTGTTGAATCAGGCAACAACAAGTATGTTGTGGATATTCCAGCAAGAACTTGTGATTGCAAAAAAATTCAATTGGATGGCATCCCTTGCAATCATGTGATTGCCTATTGTAGAGCTGATAGGATTGACCCTGAAATATTGGTTCACAAGTGCTATAGCATAGAAAACTATTTAAAGGCATATGGGCACAACATCATGCCTATGAGGGACAGGAAAAGCTGGGAAAAGATGAATGGCATTCCCATCCACCCTCCAGTCTTCACAAAGAAAATGGGTAGGCCAGCAAAGAACAGGAGAAAGACACCAGAAGAGAAGAAGAAGAAAGATGGAACTGTTTACATCAACAAAAAAGGAGTGGCCATGCATTGCTTAGTGTGTGGTAGTGCTGACAACAACAAGAGAGGACATGCCAAGTTTATGAGGCAACAAGAAGCTCAATTAGAAGATGATGATGAAGTTGGAGATCCTTCAATTCTGCAGGTTAAATCAGTGATTTCAGTTAACTGTTTTTCTCTGAATTAGTACTTTGAACAGTGATTTCAGTTAACTGTTTTTCTCTGAATTAGGACTTTGAACAGTGATTTCAGTTAACTGTTTTTCTCTGAATTAGGACTTTGAACAGTGATTTCAGTTAACTGTTTTTCTCTGAATTAGGACTTTGAACAGTGATTTCAGTTAACTGTTTTTCTGACTACAGGATATTATGCCAACAAGACTTGACCCTAGGCTTGATCCTATGAATGACAGAAGCAGTATGGTCTACACTATAGGCCAGGAGGTGCACTTTTAATATTACTGTCTTTCTCTGAATTTGTACCTGCATTTCATTTTCTCATTTATATCTTCCTGACATTTTGTGATCCTGCATAGGAGAGGGCATATGTGAGCACTTGGAATCCTCCTGGGCCACTTCCTGAAGAGTCTGCTTTTGTGGTGCAAGCTAGGGATTCTATCCCTCCCAGAAGAACCACAACCACAGCCACAACAAGTGTGAGGGCAAGAGGAAGAGGAAGGAAGAAAGCTGCAATAGTACCACATCCAGATGAGCCAGGGTCAAGTGCAACTGGAGGAAGAGGAAGGAAGAAAGGAAAGACAGTGAGATCTGGCACTACAGAGAGAGGAGGATCTTCTGGGAGTAGAGCAAGAGGCAGAGGAGTGGCTGGGAGAAGAGACAGGAGGGAAGCTAGCTCTTATCCAGCATACAGGCTCATGTTTGGTGAAGATGGAGCAAGGGAGCCAATACCTGATCTCAATTTAACTGAAGAAATTCCAGTTTCTCAGAATGCACCTGGGGTGACAGTTAGATGTTTGTTTAGTTCATAAATGAACTTCATGCTAAACTGTAGAAGTTCATATCTGAACTTCATGCCAGCATTTTTGAGTGCAAGACATTTTTCTGAATTTATTTTTTGTGGCAATGACATTTAGAATTTTTTGGTGACAGACAATATACTTGAGTTGTTTGTGTAAACTCCTGAATTTTGTGCATTTGCTGAATGTATGAAGTAATTGAATATGTTGATGAAGCACATGTACTCCATTCTACTGAAATAACTGAATTTGGGTGAACTCCATTTATTGTGTGTGCTAGAGACGCCCAAAATTAAAAAATAAAAACAAAAACAAAAAAAATGTTTGGCCTAGGTCTCAAACCCAGGACCTGTGGTTCGATAAGTAGGGTACAATGCTAGTGCGGTAAGAGTAGGAGCTTGTTAGTGCTACATGGAGTAATCTACTTGTACTTCTCCATTTTCCTGAATTTTGCACCTCCACTTTACTGAATTTTGTCATGTGTACTAACTGAATTTTTTTGAACTAACTGATTTTGGGTGAACTGAACTCCATTTATTGTGTGCTGGAGATGCCCAAAATAAAAAAAATACAAAAATGTTTGGCCTGGGTCTCGAACCCAGGACCTGTGGTCAGAGAAGTAGAGTGCAATGCCAGTGCGGTAAGAGTAGGAACTTGTTAGTGCTAGATGCACAAAGTTACTTGTACTCTTCACAGAGACGCCCACTCCATTCTGGACAGTTCGCGTTCCCACCCACCGCATCAATATAACTCACCCACCCACTGCACCGCCCACCACTCCCCACTCACCACTCCCCACCCGCCGACTGCGTCACCTCCACTCCCAACTCACCACCGCCGCCATGGCGAACATCGAGCCATGGAAGCTTGCACTGGAGGATCTGGCCGGCGACGACCAGTCATTCCGCGCGCAGATCAGAGAGGTCTACACCTGGTTCCCGACCCCGAAGATGATGCTCAGTCACGCGCGCGGCTTGGCCAAGCAGCTGACGGACGGCGAGAAGGCGCGTGCCTTCCCCACATGCCTCACAGTGCCGCCGCTGTCCTTCCTCGTCTAGGCAATGCATGAGGGAACACTCAACATGGATCCATACCAGCGAGCTAGGTGGTGGATGTACCGCTCCACCACCTCTCTGGCCCTGGTCCCCCTCGACGGCGACCCTGCGGACGCCGTCGGTGTCATTCTCGCGCTGCCTGCTCCAGTCGATGATGCCGACTACCCCTCTGATGACGACCTGACAGAGATTGTTGTCATCACTGACGACGACACGGATGAGGTTGTGCTCGTTGCACCGGCCGCCGTTGAGGGTGGCAGAAACAAGCCCATCGACGTCGAGCTCCTGCCGGACGTCGAGCTCCTGCCAGAAGAGGTGAAGGTCGAAGAAGTAGAAGAGGTGAAGGAGCCAGAGCAAAACAAGAAGAAGGCGCCGCTGAAGAAAGAGCTGAAGAAGGTGCGCCGCTCCATCCGCCCACAACAGCTGAAGAAGCAGTGAAGATGCTGAAGAAGCAGTGAAGATGCTGAAGAGTAGTTAGGTATGCTGATATATATGTTGGCATATAAGTTATCTATTTTGAGCAGTTGATGTTCAACTGTTGTTATCTATGTTGTCAGTCTGTTGTTGAACTGTTGTTGAACTCCATGTTCTATGCCCATGTTGATCTACTGTTGAACTGCATGTTCTCTGCTCATGTTGTGCCCATGTGCACACATCCAAAATTAGAATGTACCAGGTGCTCACTTTCTACCAAATATGCCAAGCTGTACTACCTGAATATCCCTGGGCCCATTCCAAATGGTTAACTTAACTGAAATTTGCACCTTTAAGTTAACTGAATTTGCTTGATCTGAATTTTTCTTACAGTTAAGTTAACAGAAATGAGTATATTTTCATGTCAAATAAGAGAATCACTGATTTTAGTTAAGTGAACAAGCCACTGATTTCATGTCAAATAAGAGAATTTTGCCAGTTTGGAATGTTTACAACACTCAACATAGATAATAGTAACCATTGATTTCATATAATCAATACAAGTAGCAACTGATAACAAATAGTTTCACCTCTCACATCACGTCAAATACTAAATTACCTAACTTACACAAAACCTCTTATCACTAATGCTACAACACCATACAATAGTGCAGAGCAGCAGACCAAACAGGCTAACCAAGTTTCCCTCCTATCCCTAGTTCTGATATCCTTCTTGTGCTTCATGATCATGGCCTTCCTCTCTTCCTTCAGCCTCAGAATTTCAGCATCCTTGTCAAAGACAAATTTCTGAAGAGCCACATTCTCTTCAGCAAGTTTGCCAATCACCTGCCTAGGCCTCCCCTGCCATTCTTTCTCCACCCACTTCAGATAAGCACATGTATCATAACCCTGCAAAACACATAATACCAATTTGTTCAGTGCAACAATTTGTTCAACCCACTTTTTTCCACATTTTGACATGCCATTTTTTAACAAAAGTTGGGCACTTGACTAACCTCACGAGGACAAACAAGAAATCTACGCCCATAGTCATATCCATCAGAGCAAACTCTTCTCGCAGGGTTCAGTAAGTGGCAACAATGGTCACTTTTGTCAGTGCCATTGAAAGTAGCATCGGGAGAGGATTAAGGTATACCCTAGTCAAATTCTGGTAGGTTTTCAGTCCCCTACCATCATAGCAAATCAAATGTTAGCATCAGGAAAGCCCAAGTTCATGGGCATCCGAAGCAAATCTGCGAGGGGAAGGGGGACACGCACCTTGCAGAAATCGACATCCATGTAGCGCACCTCTCCGGTGATTTTCGCCCAAGGCTCTC
The DNA here is from genome assembly GCF_018294505.1 of Triticum aestivum. Taxonomy (NCBI): domain Eukaryota; kingdom Viridiplantae; phylum Streptophyta; class Magnoliopsida; order Poales; family Poaceae; genus Triticum; species Triticum aestivum. The sequence goes on along the minus strand of NC_057797.1, from coordinate 473,315,544 downwards.
CGTCCTTCGTCATGTTGGCACCGGCGAGGTCACATCCATTGAACGAGAGAGGGTGGCTTGACGACGACGACGCCCCTGCTCCACGCCTCTGCTTCCCACTCAATGATGTGCACCCCTTCATCTGGAGAGGGCGGCGGAGACGGCTGCCGACGGAGAGGGTGGCCGAGAGGGCGGCGGAGACGCCTGGCGGCAGAGAGGACAACGACAAGGGGGAGGAACTAGGGATTTAGGAATGGGGAATCGATGCAGAGAGGGCGATGTAGTCAAGGATTCGACCGTGCAACACAAATACAGAGAGTGCGAGGGGCTTTTTTGTAAAAATAAGGAGTGTGCCAAAATCCAACGTGGCATGCCAAATGTCGCCTCCACAGCTGTTTTGTATGAATTTGTTACAGCAGACAAGTTGGAGGACTAGTTTTGTGGGGTTTTTTAGTTCTTGTATGAATCTGTTCCCACCCCTACAAGTTTATGTATCAATTGTGGTATTAACTCTACAATGACTGGGCTGAAAAACGTGGGCGGACTAGGCCACCCGCAGTCTGCCAGGTGGCAGGCGGTGATTCGCGTGGACCAGTGGACGCGCCATGCCCCGTCTGGTGCTGCCGCGTGGTAGGCGCCGAGTCGCTGGTGCCTGCACGACTGGTCGTGCCTGTCACGCCTGGTGACATAGACCTGGCGTCTGCTGGTGACGCGGATCCCGGGTGGATTTGTTCCCCGGATTGCGACACATTAAATATGGCTCGTTTGGGCTATTTTCTTCGCCATTTTTATTTCCATTTTCACGACTACTATTTCCTACATCATCACAAGGCTCATGCATGCTGTTAAGAGGGTTAGTCAACATATGATCATCACAATTATTAATTTCCCCTTGATCATAGTCGGAGAGATGGGGTGGTAAAATAAGAATTTCAAAGATAACGTCATGAGAGATGTAGACACGGCCAGTAGAGATGTCAAGACACTTGACACCCCCATGTGGTGCACTATACCAAAGAAAAACACAAAGTTTTGAGCGAGACATGAGCTTGCGATTGTTGTAGGGATGAAGATTTGGTCAACAGGCGCATCCAAATACACGAAGAGATGTGTAATCTGATTTGATGTGTAGAAGTCTTTCTATAGGAGTGTCATTATTGATGACACGACTAGGTAGCATATTAATAATGTGAACGGTAGTGAGAGAGGCTTCATCCCAAAATTTTAGAGGCGTAGAGGCACCGAGCTAGGCCCACTTCAACTATATGTCTATGCTTGCGTTCAGCTGAACCCTTTTGTTGGTGAGCATGTGGACATGACACATGGTGAGATATGCCAAGAGCTTGGAAGAAGGAATTCAACTTCTCATATTCCCCTCCCCAATCAGATTGGACCATAATGATCTTACTGTCAAATTTGCGTTCAACGAGTTCTTGAAAGTTTGAAAAACTTGGAAGACATCGAATCGTTTATTAAGAAGATATATCCATGAAAATTTACTATAGTCATCAATAAAACTCACATAATAGGTGTGTATACCAACAGGACTAGGAGCAGGGCCCCAAACATCAGAAAATATTAATTGCAAGGGTTTGGTAGAAGCACTAGTAGAGATAGGATAAGGCAATTGATGACCCTTAGCTCGTTGACATAAATCACCAATAGTTTCGACATTGCGCTCACCAACATGCAGGAGCTTATTTTTCCCAAGCAATTTTTCAACTAAAGAAAAAAAGAAGGATGTCCTAATCGATCGTGCCACTATGTTGCCGAAAGTTTAACAACACCATAAGCTTGTTTATTGAATCTTCTATGCTCTGGAATCAACAGGTAGAGCCCTGGAACACATCTACCTCGATAGAGTATGTTTCTCGTTGCCTGATCCTTGATCAAAAAGAAGTACGGATGAAACTCAAGGAAAACATGATTATCAATAGTAATTTAATGAACAGAAAGAAGATTTTTGTTGGCACTAGGAACATGCAATTTTTTTAAGATGGAATTTTCGATGAGGGGTATTAAAAATTGAGTGACCAATGTGACGGATCCTCATACATTCACCACTAGCAGTGTGGATTTGGTCTTTGCCATGGTATTTCTCCTTCATAGTCACCTTCTCAAGTTCATTGGTGATGTGGTTGGTGTTGGGGAACGCAGTATTTCAAATTTTTTACCTACGATCACACAAGATCTATCTAGGAGATGCATAGCAACGAGAGGGGACAGTGTGTCTACATACCCTCGTAGACCTAAAGCGGAAGCGTTTAGTAACGCGGTTGATGTAGTCGAACGTCTTCGCGATCGAACTGATCCAAGTACCAAACGTACAACACCTCCGCGATCTGCACATGTTCAGCTCGGTGACGTCCCTTGAACTCTTGATACAGTTGAGGCTGAGGGAGAGTTTTGTCAGCACGATGGCGTGGTGACATTGATGATGAAGTTACCGACGTAGGGCTTCGCCTAAGCACTACGACAATATGATCGAGGTGTAAAACTGTGGAGGGGGCACCGCACATGGCTAAAGATCAACTTGTGTCTATGGGGTGCCCCCTCCCCCGTATATAAAGGAGGGGAGGAGAAGGCCGGCCGGCCCTAGGGGGCGCGCCCAAGGGGGGGGGAGTCCTACTCCAAGTAGGAATCGGCTCCCCCCTTTCCTAGTCCAAGTAGGAGAAGAAGGAACGAGAGGGAGAGGGAAAGAGGGGCCACGCCCCCCTCCCCCAGTCCTAGTCGGACTCCCCTTGGGGGGGGGGGCGCCACCTCTTGGCTGCTGCCCTCTCTCTCTCCTAAGGCCCACTAAGGCCCTTTACTTCCCCGGGGGGTTCCGGTAACCGTTCCGGCACTCTGGTTTTATCCGAAACTATCCAGAACACTTTCGGTGTCCGAATAACATGGTCCAATATATCAATCTTTATGTCTCGACCATTTTGAGACTCCTCATCATGTCTGTGATCTCATCCGGGACTCCGAACAACCTTCGGTACATCAAATCACATAACTCATAATACAAATCATCATCGAACGTTAAGCGTGCGGACCCTACGGGTTTGAGAACTATGTAGACATGACCGAGACACATCTCCGATCAATAACCAATAGCGGAACCTGGATGCTCATATTGGTTCCAACATATTCTACGAAGATCTTTATCGGTCAAACCGCATAACAACATATGTTGTTCCCTTTGTCATCGGTATGTTACTTGCCTGAGATTCGATCATCGGTATCATCATACCTAGTTCAATCTCGTTACCGGCAAGTCTCTTTACTCGTTCCGTAATGTATCATCCCACAACTAACTCATTAGTCACTTTGCTTGCAAGGATTATAGTGATGTGCATTACCGAGAGGGCCCAGAGATACCTCTCCGATACACGGAGTGACAAATCCTAATCTCGATCTATGTTGATACGCCCATTTTGCATCATGATTTTATATCGATATTTATTGCATCATGGGATATTATTACACATTATGTCACAATACTTATGCCTTTTCTCTCTTATTCTACAAGGTTTACATGAAGAGGGAGAATGCCGGCAACTGGAATTCTGGGCTGGAAAAGGAGCAAATATTAGAGACCTATTCTGCACAACTCCAAAAGTCCTAAAACTCCACGAAAGTCAGTTTTGGAATATATTAAAAACATTGGGTGAAGAAAGCACCAGAGGGGGGCCAGCCACCGTCCACGAGGGCGGGGGCGCACCCTACCCCACTGGGCGCGCCCCCTTCCTCGTGGGCCACCTGGCAGGCCTCCGATGCCCATCTTCTGGTCTAAGGTGTCTTTTGCCCTGAAAAAAAATCAACAACTTAGAAGGCACAAATCCTAGGGTGGTGAACGGTCAAAGAATCAAACATTATATCTCAGGTAACCCCATAAATGTTGAAACGAATGTTATTAATACCGTAACCCCGGAGGAGTACATAAGGGACACTTTCCAGGACGTTTCAGACTCCAAAAGGGAATAGGTATGTGGTACGGTAAGTAAACCGACTCCAAAATAGTTCTAATGTCAATTTCTCTCCATTTTGGAATATTTAAGAAAATAGGAAAATAAGAAGTAGTCCGGAAAGGACACGAGGCATCCACGAGGGTGGATGGCACGCCCTACCCCCTGGGCGTGCCCCCTGCTTCGTGGGCACCTCGTGTGCCCTCCAGACTCCGATTTCTTACATGATACTTCTTTTGGTCGGTAAAAATTCATTATATAATCCCCCGAAGGTTTTGACCACCGTACCACACAAATATCTCCTATTTTTGTTTCGAGCTGTTTTCTGCCAGAGTTTTCAAGGTCAGGCATCATGTCGTCCCCCTCCTCCAACAATGCAGGCGACGATGCTTGGCTAATGAAAATAGATATGAAAATAGAAGAACTTGGGGGAGATAAACAAGGGTGATAGGATCAAGAAGGCCATGGAGGATGAAGCTCCGGCAGCAGAAGAAGAAGACATCCTTCAACCTTACTATAAACATCTTACCCCTACTGAAATAGAAGCTTTCAAGATGATTGAAATAGTTCGGGTGCAAAACAAGTATCTCACTCGTGAAAATATTTTGTTGCAAGAATACTTCACTGCACTCAAGGGCATTATTCGCAAATTGGAGAATCTGGTACGCTCGATGTGTGACACGACTTCATGTACAACTTCATCATCACCACCACCAAAGGGGAACTGAGTATCGGGTATGGGCACTCCCCTTGGCAACTGCCAAGCTTGGGGGAGTGCCCCGGTATCGTATCACCATCACACTTATATCTTTACCATTTTTCTTAGGCCGATCCTTTTGATTGTATCTTGATCTAGTAGAATAAAGTTTAGTATGATCTAGCTTTGAGTTTAGTGTTGATCCTTAGCTATGTAATCGAGTCCGTGAGCTATATATAATAAAGATTAGTCTTGAGTCAAGGGATTGGTTATCTTGCTATCATCTTGAGGGAAAAAAATAAAGAATAAAAAGAAACAAAGAGATCATATTGATCTTATGGAGAGTAATGTCTTCACATATAAAGAGTATGATGAATAAAAGTTGTTGAGTGTTGACAAACATAGTTTTGGTCATCCTTGCAATTAATAGGAAGTAATAAAGAAAGATAGGTTTTCACATATAAACATACTATCTTGGACATCTTTTATGATTGTGAGCACTCATTAAAATATGACATGCTAAAAAGTTGATGTTGGACAAGGAAGAGAACGTAATGGGTTATGTTTTCTTATATCCGAAATAAATTATATTGTCATGGATCATCCAACATGTTGAGCTTGCCTTTCCCCCTCATGCTATCCAAATTCTTTGCACCAAGTAGAGATACTACTTGTGCTTCCAAATATCCTTAAAGCCAGTTTTTCCATGAGAGTCCACCATATCTACCTATGGATTGAGTAAGATCCTTCAAGTAAGTTGTCATTGTTGCAAGCAATAAAAATTTCTCTCTAAATATGTATGATCTATTAGTGTGGATAAAATAAGCTTTATGCGAGCTTGTGATATGGAAGAAATAAAAGCGACATACTGCATAATAAAGGTCCCTATCACAAGTGGCAATATAAAGTGACGTTCTTTTGCATTAAGATTTTGTGCATCCAACCATAAAAGCACATAATAACCTCTACTTCCCTTCGCGAAGGGTCTATCTTTTATTTTTGTCTTATACTTTATACAAGAGTCATGGTGATCTTCACCTTTCCTTTTTTACATTTTATCCTTTGGCAAGCACTATGTGTTGGAAAGATCCTGATATATATAGCTAATTGGATGTGGGTTTTCATAAAGCATTATTGTTGACATTACCCTTGAGGTAAAATGTTGGGAGGCAAAACCATAAGCCCCTATCTTTCTCTGTGTCCGATTAAAACTTCATACCCATAAGTATTGCGTGAGTGTTAGCAATTGTGAAAGACTAAATGATAGTTGAGTATGTGGACTTGCTGAAAAGCTCTTATATTGACTCTTTCCGATGTTATGATAAATTGCAATTGCTTCAATGACTGAGATTATAGTTTGCTAGTTTTCAATGAAGTTCCTGATTCATACTTGACATTGTGAATAGATTATTACTTTAGCATAAGAAATCATATGACAATATATATATATATATATATATATATATATATATATATATATATAAGTTGCTATTCTAAGAATGATCATGATGCCCTCATGTCCGTATTCTATTTTATCGACACCTCTATCTCTAAACATGTGGACATATTTTTTGATATCGGCTTCCGCTTGAGGACAAGCGAGGTCCAAGCTTGGGGGAGTTGATACGTCCATTTTGCATCATGCTTTTATATTGATATTTATTGCATTATGGGTTGTTATTACACATTATGTCACAATACTTATGCCTTTTCTCTATTATTCTACAAGGTTTACATGAAGAGGGAGAATGCCGGCAGCTGGAATTCTGGGCTGGAAAAGGAGCAAATATTAGAGACCTATTCTGCGCAACTCCAAAAGTCCTGAAACTCCATGAAGTTAGTTTTGGAATATATTAAAAATATTGGGCGAAGAAAGCACCAGAGGGGGCCAACCAACGTCCACGAGGATGGGGGTGCACCCTACCCCCTGGGTGCGCCCCCTGCCTCGTGGGCCACCTGGCAGGCCTCCGATGCCCATCTTCTGGTATAAGGTGTCTTTTGCCCTGAAAAAATAAGAAGGAAGCTTTCGGGACGAAGCGCCACCGTCTCGAGGCGGAACCTTGGCGGAACCAATCTACGGCTTCGGCAGAGCTGTTCTGCCGGGGAAACATCCCACCGGGAGGGGGAAATCGTCACCATCATCATCACCATCGATCCTCTCATCGGGAGGGTCAATCTCCATCAACATCTTCACCAGCACCATCTCCTCTCAAACCCTAGTTCATCTCTTGTATCCGATCTTTGTCTCAAAACCTCAGATTGGTACCTGTGGGTTGCTAGTAGTGTTGATTACTCCTTGTAGTTGATGCTAGTTGGTTTATTCGGTGGAAGATTTAATGTTCAGATCCTTTATGCATGTTAATACCCCTCTGGTTATGAACATGAATATGATTTTTGAGTAGTTAGTTTGTTCATGAGGACATGTGAGAAGTCTTTCTATAAGTAGTCATGTGAATTTGGTATTCGTTCGATATTTTGATTAGACGTATGTTGTCTTTCCTCTAGTGGTGTTATGTGAATGTCGACTACATGACACTTCACCATTGTTTGGGCCTAGGGAAAGGCATTGAGAAGTAATAAGTAGATGATGAGTTGCTAGAGTGACAGAAGCTTAAACCCTAGTTTATGCGTTGCTTCGTAAGGGGCTGATTTGGATCCATATGTTTCATGCTATGGTTAGGTTTACCTTAATTCTTCTTCCGTAGTTGCGGATGCTTGCGAGGGGGTTAATCATAAGTGGGATGCTTGTCCAAGGAAGGGCAGCACCCAAGCACTAGTCCACCCACATATCAAATTATCATAGTAACGAACACGAATCATATGAGCATGATGAAAACTAGCTTGACGATAATTCCCATGTGTCCTCGGGAGCGCTTTCCTTTGTATAAGAGTTTGTCCAGGCTTGTCCTTTGATACAAAAAGGGTTGGGCCACCTTGCTGCACCTTGTTTACTTTTGTTACTTGTTACCCATTATGAACTAACTTATCACAAAACTATCTGTTACCGATAATTTCAGTGCTTGCAGAGAATACCTTATTGAAAACTGCTTGTCATTTCCTTCTGCTCCTTGTTGGGTTTGACACTCTTACTTATCGAAAGGACTATGATAGATCCCTATACTTGTGGGTCATCATATGCCAACCCAACAAACACCTTCGGAGACATCTGTAGAGCATCTTTATAATCACCCAATTACGTTGTGATGTTTGATAGCACACAAGGTGTTCCTTCGGTATTCGGGAGTTGCATAATCTCATAGTCAGAGGAACATGTATAAGTCATGATGAAAGCAATAGCAATAAAACTAAATGATCATTATGCCAAGCTAACGGATGGGTCTTGTCCATCACATCATTCTCTAATGATGTGATCCCGTTCATCAAATGACAACACATGTCTAGTTAGGAAACATAACCATCTTTAATTAACGAGCTAGTCAAGTAGAGGCATACTAGGGACACTCTGTTTTGTCTATGTATTCACACATGTACTAAGTTTCCAGTTAATACAATTCTAGCATGAATAATAAACACTTATCATGATATAAGGAAATATAAATAACAACTTTATTATTGCCTCTAGGGCATATTTCCTTCAGTCTCCCACTTGCACTAGAGTCAATAATCAAGTTCACATCGCCATGTGATTTAACACCAATAGTTCACATCACCATGTGATTAGTTCACATCGCCATGTGACTAATACCCAAAGGGTTTTACTAGAGTTTATAATCTAGTTCACATCGCTATGTGATTAACACCCAAAGAGTATTAAGGTGTGATCATGTTTTGCTTGTGAGAGAAGCTTAGTCAATGGGTCTGTCACATTCAGAGCCGTATGTATTTTGCAAATTTTTTATGTCTACAATGCTCTGCATGGAGCTACTCTAGCTAATTGCTCCCACTTTTAATATGTATCCAGATTGAGACTCAGAGTCATCTGGATCGGTGTAAAAGCTTGCATCGGCGTAACTCTTTACGACGAACTCTTTAACACCTCCATAACCGAGAAATATTGTGACGCCCAGATAATTAAGCTACAGCAACCCTCTGCTAATGATGCCACGTCACTTCGATTACTGTTGCTAATCTCGTGTTAGTTTGAAGCCGATTCAAATTCAAATTCAAAAAAAGCAAACAATAAAAGTTTTCAAATATTAAAACTAAAATGTTCATCATGTGGCAAATAATCCCTAACCAGTTTTGGTGGTGGAGCCAACCTTTTACAAAGTGTTTAAAAGCCCTAAACTAATTAAAAAACAATGGCTAGAATAATAATTTAATTGCTTTTGAAAGTATAAAAATAATAAAATAATTTATTTTGGGCCCAAACTAGGTTAGGCAGTGGCCTATTTTAGTGATACTAATTTAGGTACTAACTTGGTATTTTAAAGAAAACTAAAATATCATAAACTAAAAAAAAGAATAAATAAATGAAAAAGGAAATAAACAAAAACCAAAAAAGGGGAAAACCCCGCTGGGCCAACCGCCTGGCCCGCTGCCCCCTGCTTAACCCCCCCAACACCCACCGAAACCCTAACCCACGACCACACAACCCCCCACCCCCTATCTCTCTCTCTCTCACCAACCCCGATCCAGATCGGATCGGGCGGCTCACCCCAGTGCCCCTCGCCGGTGTCCCGTCACCTGTCACCGACCACCGCCGCCCGGAACCTCCCCGTCGGAGCCACCCCGCCGCCTGACGTCGTCGGCGCTGCCTCACCGTCTCTGTCGCTCGTCCCCATCCTCCCCCTCGCCGGATGCCATCAAGCCACGCCTCCATGACCGCTTCCCCGACGTCGTCCTCATGCCTCGCTGCCCTGAACCCCTGCAACAGGGGTGAGCTGTCGTCCTCCCGTATTTCCTCTTTGCCCCGGTGTTGTTCACCGCGCCCACGGCCACCCGTGCCCCGGCCACGCACCGCGCCTGCTCGCCGCGCACTACGCGCGCCCGCAGCTGTGCCGACGCGTGCTCGCGCCCCCACCCGAACCTTGTGGCTGCTGCACCGCTCACCGATCGGCCCTGCTTCCCGTGTCGACCTCTTCCCCCTGCGCTGCCGCGCCCACCTGCAGCCTGTCTCGCGCAGCCCCCCACTTCGCTAGCCACACGCCCACATGCATGCGCTGTCGGCCGCACGCCTTGCTGCCTTGGCCTACTCCCACGACCGACCGCACCTCTACAGCACCCCTGCACCGCCTCGCGCCATCCCGCTGCCGCCTGCCGAGCAGCTGATGTTGCCGCACTACCCGTCGCACTGCTGCCCGTCGTCGTTGCCCGCTGCATCGCTACACATTGCCGGCGCCTCCCCTGCTACCTTCGTCGTTGCCGCATCTGCCGTGGCCTCGCCCCCACCCACGACCTCTGCTCCGCCACTCGCTGCACGCCGTCCCGCGCCGCTCGCCCGCCCCTGGCACCGCGTGCATGCGCAGCCCGCTGCCTCTGGTCCCCCGGCCCGGCCTCGCCCTACCCGGGCCGGCACCGTGCCCACCAGCGCCTCTCTGGGTGTGCACGCAAACGAGCGCCCATGCCCGTAGCGCCCGGCACCCGTTAGCCCAAACTCTCTATGGCCCCTAGGGCCAATGACATGGGGGCCCGGCCCCCAGAACGTTTTTTAAGAATTATTTAAATAAATAATAATTAAATTAATTAATTAATTAAGTTAATTAATCATAATTAGTTTAATCGAGTCAGTAATTAACCTAATCAATTAAATAAACTAATTACACCTAATTAAGTTAGTCTCATTCTATGACAGGTGGGTCCCACTGGACCCACCGGTCAGGTTTGACTCTGGTCAGCAGACTGTTGACCGCTAATGTCACCTTTACGTCATGCTGACATGACCAGACACTGTTCTGGATAATGCTCATTTAAAATAATTAAATAAATCCTAAAAATGAATTAAGTCTTTTAAAATCAATATAAAATAAACCGTAGATCGGATGTAAAAACTTTGTACATGAAAGTTGCTCAGAACGACGAGACGAATCTGAATACACAACCCATTCGTCCGCCACACATCCCTAGCATAGAGAACACACAACTTTCCCCCTCCGATTTATTTGTCCAAAACGCGAAACAACAGGGATATTTTCCCGAATGTTTCCCCCCTTCGCCGGTATCACCTCCTACCGCGTTAGGGCACACCTAGCACCGCTCATTGTCATGTCATGCATCATTATGCATCTGTTTGCATTGTATTCATTGTTTCTTCCCCTCTTCTCTCCGATAGACTACGGGACTGACGCCGCTGTTGGTGCCTCGATCGACTACGCTGTTGACGACCCCTACTTGCCAGAGCAACCAGGCAAGCCCCCTGATCACCAGACATCACCTACTCTCTCTACTGCTTGCATTAGAGTAGTGTAGCATGTTACTGCTTTCCGTTAATCCTATTCTGATGCATAGTCTATCATTGTTGCTACAACTATTGATACCTTACCTGCAATCCTAAATGCTTAGTATAGGATGCTAGATTATCATCAGTGGCCCTATATTCTTGTCAGTCTTCCATGCTATACTATCGGGCCATGATCACATCGGGTGTTGATCACGGGTATATACTACACATACATACTATACATGTTGTGACTAAAGTCGGGTCGGCTTGTTGAGTACGCGCAAGTGATTCCAATGTTGGGGGATGAAGGGGCAGGTGGTTCCACCCAGGTAGTGGTGGGCCTAGGTTCCTGACGGCCCCCGACTGTTACTTTGAGGCGGAGCGACAGGGCAGGCGGAGACCGCCTAGGAGAGAGGTGGGCCTGGCCCTGGTCGGCGTTCATGGTTACTTCAAAATAACACGCTTAACGAGATCTAGGTATTTGATTTGAGTCTGGCTACTGGCCTATACGCACTAACCAACTACGCGGGAACAGTTATGGGCACTCGACATCGTGGTATCAGCCGAAGCCTTCATGACGTCAGCGACTGAGCGGCGTGCGCCGGGTTGGACTAGAACGCTTGCTCTTGTATAAGGGAGGCTAGGTCTGCTCGCCGGCCGCGTACGCAACATGCAGGTGTGCAATGGGCGATGGGCCCAGACCCCTGCGCCATAGGATTTAGACCGGCGTGCTGACCTCTCTGTTGTGCCTAGGTAGGGCTGTGACGTGTTGATCTTCCGAGGCCGGGCATGACCCAGACAAGTGTGTCCGGACAAAGGGGATCGAGCGTGTTGGGAAATGTGGTGCACCCCTGCAGGGAAGTTAATCTATTCGAATAGCCGTGATCTTCGGTAACATGACGACTTGGAGTTGTACCTTGACCTTATGACAACTAGAACCGGATACTTAATAAAACGCACCCTTCCAAGTGCCAGATACAACCAGTGGTCGCTCTCTCACAAGGCGACGAGGGGAGGATCATCGGTTAGGATTACGCTACACGATGCTAGTTGGTGAACTTACCTTCTACTCTCTCCTACATGCTGCAAGATGGAGGTGGCCAGAAGCGTAGACTTTGATAGGACTAGCTATCCCCCTCTTATTCCGGCATTCTGTAGTTCAGTCCACATATGATACCCTTATTCCATTTGATACCAATGCATACATACATAGTGTAGCTCCTTGCTTGCGAGTACTTTGGATGAGTACTCACGGTTTCTTTGCTCCCCCTTTTCCTCTTTTCTATAGCAGATTGTTGCGACCAGACGATGGAGCCCAGGAGCTAGACGCCACCGTCGACGATGAATCCTACTACACTGGAGGTGCCTACTACTACGTGCAGCCCGCTGATGACAACCAGGAGTAGTTTAGGAGGATCCCAGGCAGGAGGCCTGCGCCTCTTTCGATTTGTATCCCAATTTGTGCTAGCCTTCTTAAGGCAAACTTGTTTAACTTATGTCTGTACTCAGATATTGTTGCTTCCGCTGACTCGTCTATGATCAAGCTCTTGTATTCGAGCCCTCGAGGCCCCTGGCTTGTAATATGATGCTTGTATGACTTATTTTATTTGTATAGTTGTGTTGTGATATCTTCTCGTGAGTCCCTGATCTTGATCGTACACGTTTGCGTGTATGATTAGTGTATGATCGAATCGGGGGCGTCACAAGTTGGTATCAGAGCCGACTGCCTGTAGGAATCCGCCTTCCACACTCCTTGGCCGAAGTTGAGTCTAGTCAATGAAAAATTTGTTTTACTAACTTGGCTGTGCGGCCCATGGGCCCACGTCGCCATTGGGTGGTATTAGGATCTTTTATTCCTCGTCTATACTCTGGGACTCTGATCTCTCTTCTATTCGGGTTAAATTAATTTTGCTAAATCTAACATTAGGATCTCGTGATCACTTTCACCTGGAGAGCACCTTATTACCGATGATCGTCTGCTTCACCAGAAGATTCCGAAGATACTCTCTGTTATTCTCTCGAGACCTTGTGCCCATCACTTTTGCTATTCCCAACCACCGATAAATCCTTATGGATAACTGCTTACACTTGTTGTTCTTACCTTTGTTCCCAGTTGCCCCTGAAATTACTTGATACACTAAAAATTTCTTTGATAATTTGAGAATCCTTTGTGCCCACCGCTTTGCAGCTCTTTGCCATAGAAATACCCCTACGGATAATTCCTCACACTTATCGAGGATTCGTTCATCCCCAGTTGATCATGTGCTTCACAAAATTCTTTGAATGTTATTCGGTCTTTCGCCTCAGCAGACTATTGCTCTTGAAATTCTTGCCTGCTTGCATTATGGTTAATTCCATATGTCTAGTAGTCTTCGTTGACATCCCTTGTCCTTGCCATTTTGAGCCTAATGAATTATTATCTGTGAATGCACGCAATCATTAGTTGACCCTTATAAATTACCCTTCTGACTCAAACGTCATTTTAAACATGAGCTGGATCTCGACCAATCAAATTGCCATCGATTGTACCCCTAAGGCTATTCTACTTATCCTTTCGTAATCAGAGCTATGCTTCTGAACCCTTATCTTGGAATTCATAATTCCTTTGCATTTGAGCTTTGAGTTAGTCAGTTGATTCTATAATCTGATCTCCTTGCATTCTTTCTTCCTCTGGTTGAGTATCGATGCTCACATCAGATCCCTTGTGGACCACCAGACCCTTTGTCGGAAATTTATCCGACAACGTCCTTCTTATTCAATGAGCTTGTGAGCCTTTACTCGGATACATAATGCCTTTGGTACATTGTATCCTCTGCTTTTGTCAACCATGCTCTACTATCGAGCTTGTGTTATTTATTCTTGAAATTTGTGGTATATTGCTCCTAAGATGCCCCAATGGGTTGAACCTATGCCTTCCCCCAAACCATATGAACTCGAAAGTTTTTCGCGAGTCATACTCTTCCGTTGTTTCGCCAAATAAAATTTCAACACTACAATTTTTTGGAAAACGAGAAGTGAATGAAAGGTTATGCATTGCAGAAATGGGAGTCGACCTTGAACCTTTGTGTTCATGCCCACAGATACGATGTGGAACTTATCATGGAAGCTTCTTGCTAAATATTTAATCATTTGAATAACTCTTCCGGTGTTGTTATTTTGGATCCCTGATAGCAATGGTTTCGATCATGCTAACTTTATTTAATATATTTCTGAAAGAAAACCATCCGAGTGCCTCATCTATTTTTGACAAGGTTAAAGTATCAGATATCGCAAGTCAATGATCTAGTTCGGTTACTATCCTGGTCTACCTTTGAGTTTTACCTCTGTTGTCTCGAAAATATCACGAAACTACATAACTTCTTATGAGTTTTTCATCAACTATTATTCTTGCCGATTCCAGATTTTCCCCCGGGTTCTGAGTTATTAGTTACTCAAGAACACCGATAAGTGAGTCGATTCCACACTTCGATTCAATAACTCTAAGTAATTTTTGTTGCTTACAAGTTTAATAATCCTTCAAGTCATTCCTAGCCTGATCGGCTGTATCATTATCGTGCTAAATTTTTACTGTGCTACCTGGTCCTTCTCGGAGCACAATTTTCGACGATGGGTTAAGCCTGCGTCGGTCTTCCTTGTCATATCATTTTGCCTTGAATAGCAAGATTGATTTCGAGTTTGTGTCGTAACCATGGTTCCAATAACCTTGCGCTTCATCATTTCTTTGACTTGATGCCATCGCTGATCGATTACATCTTCATGAAATCTCTCGACAGATGTGTCGTGATCGTCATCAACATTCTGAGTTCTTCCAGGATATCAATCGACCTCATGATGAGAAATACCATCCTTGCCCCTCGATGATTTGTGTTATCATTAGCAATATTCTTGCCTTTCCCCCCAACACAAACTTGTTCATGTTTTGTGTTGTATCTTGTTTTCCTTGCTATCTAGTTTGTATTATGTTCTACCTTGACGTATTACCATATTTTATGTCAAGGATGTTGTGAGAGTTTCTCCACCTCTTGAGAATTCGAGGTATAGTGATACTCCTCACCATCACCATTCCTTCTTGGTCCCTGTGTTGATTCTAACTGGGATACCAACAAGTGAACGATGCTGCTTGGATTTTGTACTCCTAGCAACCCTATTGCTTGTAAGTCAATGAACAATAGTTTCATTCTTTGTGTGTTGATTATCAAATCACCACACTAACATTTATCATGCGACCTTAGCCCTTATTTCGGGTGCACCTTTCAACCAATGTTTGCTCGTGGATGTTCTCCTTGAGCATACATCATTATATCATTTGATCTTACAAATGTTATCTCCTTGTTCACCTAATTGTGGAAATCCATCTTTTGGAAATCTCGATCGATTTGACGCTGAGTTTACCAGCTACTTCCTCATCCCCTCCTTGGTTAAATGATGAACTATTATTTCAGCACTCGCTTCCATAGTTCATTTCTCGAGAAACTTATAATGTCATATCATCAAATTCTGTTGCTCCTTTTCTTCTCAGGCATCCTGAGCCTGAGGTATCCCGACACCAATCAGATCTGAATCTCGGTCAGATATGATGGTTGGAACATATTCCCAAGAGTTATAACACTGGTCTTTTATATGACCTGGTAAGATGATGTCATGCCTAGCACACCTGGCCGTAGGACCTAATGTTATAGTTCCCTTCTTAGAAAGGTTAGTGATTCCTCCATGAGGAAATCGTAAGACTTATTCTATAAGTTGTTCCTGATGGATCCTTTGTGCATCCAAATTCTGACCCTTACTTGATGGCCATGTCAATGCTACCTCGAAGCATGTCTGTGCGGTACTCCGATTTTCAGCAAGAACATTTGAAGCCCAATGCTAAATGTTTCCTGCTCAATTATCCAAACACCGTTGTATGGGTAATGTCACGAAATTTCTCTTCCCTTACCTAAAGAGTTTTCTACATTATATCCTGTCATGGATATCATGCTCTGTATATCCTTGGGAAGGATATACCCTTGAAATATGTGTTTAAACACATTTTCCTTTCCATTGTTCTGTTTGATCTGATAATCATATTTTCCTTTCCATTTTTGGTTTAACCTTTCTTGTGATCTATATGATCTAAGCAACAATATTCCCTTGCTTATGTAAACACCTCGGTGTACAATTCTGTCAGTAAGACCCTGTTCCTTTTGTTGATGACCTTTCGGTAACCACCGATGGACGAGAACTTTGCCTATTGGCCCGCCTCGTTCAACGAGCAGGAAAATGGTTCTTTTCGTCCCTCGCCCTTGGTATCGATGTTGTTGTAGACATAACTGATAGGCTATCCTATGACATGCCTTGCTTACATGATCATGTAAGACGTCATCGCCTTCCTACTTTTAACCCACATGGTGGGCCCATAACCCACAGTTCCACATGATCGAAACCTGACTCTCCTGTACACCCCTGTTTCCAAAGTTATTCCTCACGCTTGGCTTCGTATGTAATTCACGAGCCATCTTCCGAGAGATCATCAATTCTAATATCAGACACCATACTTATTCCCATTTCTCTGAACCGCTTTCACATTCCGTTTCAGGCAACAAACGGTTGCCTATCTACTTGAAACTCCTTATTTCACCTTCTTAATTTACTCTCGATGACTTTCTTGAATTTCAACTCGAGAGCTGACTCTATACCTCGTTCACTAAGATAGGCCCTAGGTAGCTAACATGTATTGAGCTTCGTACTTCATGTGTTTTCCCCCTTATCATTTTCGTAAGTACGATGGAGACCCCGAAGGAAGAATGACGACTTCATCATGATGCCCGTATGCATTGAATTGAAGACATCAACGCTATGGACCAACCTCTTCGAGAAGAGCAACCAAGACCGAGAAGATCCGTTAGAATTTCGTAACCAGAACTCCCCCTTACTCCAGCTCTTAAATCTCGAGACGAGATTTCTTGTAGTAGAGGAGATTTGTGACGCCCGGATAATTAAGCTACAACAACCCTCTGCTAATGATGCCACGTCACCTCGATTACTGTTGCTAATCTCGCGTTAGTTCGAAACCGATTCAAATTCAAATTCAAAAAAACAAGCAAACAATAAAAGTTTTCAAATATTAAAACTAAAATGTTCATCATGTGGCAAATCATCCATAACTAGTTTTGGTGGTGGAGCCACCCTTTTACGAAGTGTTTAAAAGCCCTAAACTAATTAAAAAACAGTGGCTAAAATAATAATTTAATTGCTTTTGAAAGTATAAAAATAATAAACTAATTTATTTTGGGTCCAAACTAGGTTAGGCAGTGGCCTATTTTGGTGATACAAATTTAGGTACTAACTTGGTATTTTAAAGAAACTAAAATATCATAAACTAAAAAAGGAATAAATAAATGAAAAAAGGAAATAAACAAAAACCAAAAAGGGGAAAAACCCCGCTGGGCCAACCGGCCCAGCTAGCTGGCCAACCGCCTGGCCCGCTGCCCCCTGCTTAACCCCCCAACACCCACCGAAACCCTAGCCCACGACCGCACAACCCCCCACCCCTGATCTCTCTCTCACCCACCCCCGATCCAGATCGGATCGGGCGCCTCACCCCAGTGCCCCTTGCCGGTGTCCCCTAACCTGTCATCGACCACCGCTGCCCGGAACCTCCCCGCCGGAACCGCCCTGCCGCCCAACGTCGTCGGCGCCGCCTCACCGTCTCCATTGCTCGTCCCCATCCTCCTCCTCACCGGATGCCATCAAGCCACGCCTCCCCGACCGCCTCCCCGACGTCGTCCTCATGCCTCGCTGCCCTGAACCCTTGCAACAGGGGTGAGCTGTCGTCCTCCTGTATTTCCTCTTTGCCCCGGTGTTGTTCACCGCGCCCACGGCCACCCGTGCCCCGGCCATGCACCGCGCCTGCTCGCCGCGCACTACGCGCGCCCGCAGCTGTGCCGACACGTGCTCGCGCCCCCACCCAAACCTTGTGGCTGCTGCACCGCTCGCCGACCGGCCCTGCTCCCTGTGTCGACCTCTTCCCCCTGCGCTGCCGCGCCCACCTACAAGCTATCCCGCGCGGCCCTCCACTTTGCTGGCCACACGCCCACACGCATGCGCTGCCGGCCGCACGCCTTGCTGCCTTGGCCTGCTCCCGCGACCGACCGCACCTCTACAGCACCCCTGCGCTGCCTCGCTCCATCCCGCTGCCGCCTGCCGAGCAGCTGATGTTGCTGCACTGCCCGTCGCGCTGCTGCCCATCGCCGTTGCCCGCTGCACCACTACCGATTGCCGGCGCCTCCCCTGTTACCTTCGCCGTCGCCGCATTTGTCGTGGCCTCGCCCCCACCCATGACCTCTGCTCCGCCACTCACTGCATGTCGTCCCGCGCCGCTCGCCCGCCCTCGCACCGCGTGCATGCGCCGCCCGCTGCCTTTGGTCCCCCGGCCCGGCCTCGCCCTACCCCGGCCGGCACTGTGCCTGCCGGCGCCCCTCTGGGTGTGCACGCAAACGGGCGCCCACGCCCGCAGCGCCCGGCACCCGTTAGCCCAAACTCTCTATGGCCCGGCCCCCAAAACGTTTTTTAAGAATGAAATAAATAAATAAATAATAATTAAAATAATTAATTAATTAAAGAATTAATTAAGTTAATTAATCATAATTAGTTTAATCCAGTCAGTAATTAACCTAATCAAATTAACTAAACTAATTACACCTGATTAAGTTAGTCTCAGTCTATGACAGGTGGGTCCCACTGGACCCACCGGTCAGGTTTGACTCTGGTCAGCGGACCGTTGACCGCTGACGTCACCTTTACGTCATGCTGATGTCACCAGGCACTGTTCTGGATAATGCTGATTTAAAATAATTAAATAAATCCTAAAAATGAATTAAGTCTTTTAAAATCAATATAAAATAAACCGTAGCTCGGATGGAAAAACTTTGTACATGAAAGTTGCTTAGAACGATGAGACGAATCCAAATACACAGCCTGTTCGTCCGCCACACATCCCTAGCATAGCGAACACACAACTTTCCCCCTCCGATTTATTTGTCCGAAACGTGAAACAGCAGGGATATTTTCCTGAATGTTTCCCCCTTTGCCGGTATCACCTCCTACTACATTAGGGCACACCTAGCACCGCTCATTGTCATGTCATGCATCGTTATGCATCTGTTTGCATTGTATTCATTGTTTCTTCCCCCTCTTCTCTCCGATAGACTACGGGACTGACGCCGCTGCAGGTGCCCCGATCGACTATGTTGTTGACGACCCCTACTTGCCGGAGCAACCAGGCAAGCCCCCCCTTGATCACCAGATATCGCCTACTCTCTCTACTTCTTGCATTAGAGTAGTGTAGCATGTTACTGCTTTCTGTTAATCTTATTCTGATGCATAGCCTGTCATTGTTGCTACAATTGTTGATACCTTACCTGCAATCCTAAATGCTTAGTATAGGATGCTAGATTATCATCAGTGACCCTACATTCTTGTCAGTCTGCCATGCTATAGTATCGAGCTGTGATCACGTTGGGTGTTGATCACGGGTATATACTACACATACATACTATACATGTTGTGACTAAAGTCGGGTCGGCTTGTTGAGTACCCGCAAGTGATTCCAATGTTGGGGGCTGAAGGGGCAGGTGGTTCCACCCAGGTAGTGGTGGGCCTAGGTTCCCGACAGCCCCCGACTGTTACTTTGAGGCGGAGCAACAGGGCAGGCGGAGACCGCCTAGGAGTGAGGTGGGCCTGGCTCTAGTCGGCATTCACGGTTACTTCAAAATAACGCGCTTAACGAGATTTGGGTATTTGATCTGAGTCTGGCTACTAGCCTATATGCATTAACCAACTACGCGGGAACAATTATGGGCACTCGACGTCGTGGTATTAGCCAAAGCCTTCGTGACGTCAGCGACTGGGCGGCACGCGTCGGGTTGGAAAGGAACGCCTGCTCTTGTATAAGGGAGGCTAGGTCTGCTCGCCGGCCGCGTACGCAACATGCAGGTGTGCAATGGGCGATGGGCCCAGACCCCTGCGCCATAGGATTTAGACCGGCGTGCTGACCTCTCTGTTGTGCCTAGGTAGCGCTGCGACATGTTGATCTTCCAAGGCCGAACATGACCTAGACAAGTGTGTCCGGACAAAGGGGATCGAGCGTGTTGGGAAATGTGGTGCACCCCTGCAGGGAAGTTAATCTATTCGAATAGCCGTGATCTACGGTAACAAGACGACTTGGAGTTGTACCTTGACCTTATGACAACTAGAACCGGATACTTAATAAAACGCACCCTTCCAAGTGCCAGATACAACCGGTGGTCGCTCTCTCACAGTGCGACTAGGGGAGGATCATCGATTAGGATTATGCTACACAATGCTACTTGGTGAACTTACCTTCTGCTCTCTCCTACATGCTGCAAGATGGAGGTGGCCAGAAGCGTAGACTTCGATAGGACTAGCTATCCCCCTCTTATTCCGGCATTCTGCAGTTCAGTCCACATATGATACCCTTATTCCATTTGATACCAATGCATACATACATAGCATAGCTCCTTGCTTGCGAATACTTTGGATGAGTACTCACGGTTGCTTTTCTCCCCCTTTTCCTCTTTTCTATACCCGATTGTTGAGACCAGACAATGGAGCCCAGGAGCTAGACGCCACCGTCAACGACGACTCCTACTACACTGGAGGTGCCTACTACTACGTGCAGCCCGCTAACGACGACCAGGAGTAGTTTAGGAGGATCCCAGGCAGGAGGCGTGCGCCTCTTTCGATTTGTATCCCAGTTTGTGCTAACCTTCTTAAGGCAAACTTGTTCAACTTATGTCTATACTCAGATATTGTTGCTTCCGTTGACTCGTCTATGATCGAGCTCTTGTATTCGAGCCCTCGAGGCCCCTGACTTGTAATATGATGCTTGTATGACCTATTTTATTTGTAGAGTTGTGTTGTGATATCTTCCCGTGAGTCCCTGATCTTGATCGTACACGTTTGCGTGTATGATTAGTGTACGGTCGAATTGGGGGCTTCACAAATATCTCCTTAGTCTTCTAAGGATAATTTTGACCGTTGTCAAGTGATCCACTCCTGGATCAATATCGTACCCCCTTGCCAAACTCATGGCAAGGTACACAATAGATTTGGTACACAACATAGCATACTTTATAGAACCTACGGCTGAGGCATTAGGAATGACTTTCATTCTCTTTCTACTTTCTGCCATGGTTGTGTTTTGAGTCTTACTCAACTTTACACCTTGCAATACAGGCAAGAACTCCTTCTTTGACCGTTCCATTTTGAACTACTTCAAAAATCTTGTCAAGGTATGTACTCATTCAAAACTCTTATCAAGCGTCTTGATCTATCTCTATAGATCTTGATGCCCAATATGTAAGCAGCTTCACCGAGGTCTTTATTTGAAAAACTCCTTTCAAACACTCCTTTATGCTTTCCAGAAAATTCTACATCATTTCCGATCAACAATATGTCATTCACATATACTTATGAGAAAGGTTGTAGTGCTCCCACTCACTTTCTTGTAAATATAGGCTTCACCACAAGTCTGTATAAAACTATATGCTTTGATCAACTTATTAAAGCGTATATTCCAACTCCGAGATGCTTGCACTAGTCCATAGATGGATCGGATCACTGGAGCTTGCACATTTTGAGAACCTTTAGGATTGACAAAACCTTCTGGTTGTATCATATACAACTCTTCTTTAATAAATCCATTAAGGAATGCAATTTTGATATCCATTTGTCAGATTTCATCAAATGTGGCAACTGCTAACATGATTCGGACAAACTTTAAGCATCGATACGAGTGAAAAAATCTCATCGTAGTCAACATCTTGAATTTGTCAAAAAACCGTTTTCAACAAGTCGAGATTTGTAGATAGTAACACTACTATCAGCGCCCGTCTTCCTCTTGAAGATCCATTTATTCTCAATGGCTTGCCGATCATCGGGCAAGTCCACCAAAGTCCACACTTTGTTCTCATACATGGATTCTATCTCAGATTTCATGGCCTCAAGCCATATGTCGGAATCTGGGCTCATCATCGCTTCCTCATACTTCGTAGGTTCATCATGGTCTAGGAACATGACTTCTAGAACAGGATTACCGTACCACTCTGGTGCGGATCGTACTCTGGTTGACTTACGAGGTTCGGTAGTAACTTGATCTAAAGTTTCATGATCATCATCATTAACTTCCTCACTAATTGGTGTAGGCATCACTAGAACTGATTTTAGTGATGAGCTACTTTCCAATTCGAGAGAAGGTACAATTACCTCATCAAGTTCTACTTTCCTCCCACTCACTTCTTTCGAGAGAAACTCCTTCTCTAGAAAGGATCCACTCTTAGCAACAAAGATCTTGCCTTCGGATCTGTGATAGAAGGTGTACCCAACAGTTTCTTTTGGGTATCCTATGAAGACGCACTTCTCCGATTTGGGTTTGAGCTTATCAGGCTGAAACTTTTTCACATAAGCATCGCAGCCCCAAACTTTAAGAAACGACAAATTAGGTTTCTTGCTAAACCACAGCTCATACGGTGTCGTCTCAACGGATTTTTAGACGGTGCCCTATTTAACGTGACTGCAGCTGTCCTTAATGCATAAACCCAAAATGATAGTGGTAAATCGGTGAGAGACATCATAGATCACGCCACATCTAATAAAGCACATTTACGACGTTCAGACACACCATTATGTTGTGGTGTTCCAGGTGGTGTGAGTTGTGAAACTATTCCACATTGTTTCAAATGAAGGCCAAACTCGTAACTCAAATATTCGCCTCCGCGATCAGATCGTAGAAATTTTATTTTCTTGTTACGATGATTCTCAACTTCACTCTGAAATTCTTCGAACTTTTCAAATGTTTCAGACTTGTGTTTCATTAAGTAGATATACCCATATCTGCTCAAATCATCTATGAAGGTAAGAAAATAACGATACCCGCCGTGAGCCTCAACACTCATCGGACCGCATACATTGGTATGTATTATTTCCAATAAGTCAGTGGCTCACTCCATTGTTCCGGAGAATGGAGTCTTAGTCATCTTGCCCATGAGGCATGGTTCGCAAGAATCAAGTGATTCCAAAAGCCCACCAACATGGAGTTTCTTCATGCGCTTTACACCAATATGACCTAAACGGCAGTGCCACAAATAAGTTGCACTATCATTATTAACCTTGCATCTTTTGGCTTCAATATTATGAATATGTGCATCACTACAATCGAGATTCAATAAACCATTCACCTTGGGTGTATGACCATAGAAGGTTTTATTCATGTAAACAGAATAACAATTATTCTTTGACTTAAGTGAATAACCATATTGCAATAAACATGATCCAATCATATTATGCTCAACGCAAACACCAAATAACATTTATTTTAGGTTCAACACTAATCCCGAAGGTAAAGGGAGTGTGCGATGGTGATCTTATCAACCTTGGAATCACTTCCAACACACATCGTCACCTTGCCCTCAACTAGTCTCTGTTCATTTTATAACTCCTGTTTCAATGACTAACCATAGCAACTGAACCAGTATCAAATACCCAGGGGCTACTATGAATACTAGTAAAGTACACATCAATAACATGTATATCATATATACTTTTTTTCATTTTGCCATCCTTCTTATCCGCCAAGTATTTGGGGCAGTCTCGCTTCCAGTGACCATTTCCTTTGCAGTAGAAGCACTCAGTTTTAGGCTTGGGTCTAGCTTTGGGATTCTTCATGGAAGTGGCAACTTGCTTGTCATTCTTCTTGGAGTTCCCTTTCTTTCCCTTGCCCTTTTACTTGAAACTAGTGTTCTTGTCAACCATCAACACTTGATGCTTTTCTTGATTTCTACCTTTGCCGATTTCAGCATCGCAAAGAGCTAGGGGAATCGTCTTCGTCATCCCTTGCATATTATAGTCCATCACGAAGTTCCAGTAACTTGGTGATAGTGACTAGAAAACTCTGTCAATCACTATCTTATCTGGAAGATTAACTCCCACTTGATTCAAGCGATTGTAGTACTCAAACATTCTGAGCACATGCTCACTGGTTGAGCTATTTGTTGGAAATATGCCCTAGAGCCAATAATAAAATGGTTATTATTATTTTTCCTTGTTCATGATAATTGTGTATTGTTCATGCTATAATTGTATTAACCGGAAACCGTAATACATATGCGAATACATAGATCACAACATGTCCCTAGTGAGCCTCTAGTTGACTAGCTCGTTGATCAATAGATGGCCGTGGTTTCCTAACCATGGACATTGGATGTCGTTGATAATGGGATCACATCATTAGGAGAACGATGTGATGGACAAGACCCAATCCTAAGCATAGCACAAGATCATGTAGTTCGTTTACTAGAGCTTCTCTAATGTCAAGTATTGTTTCCTTAGACCATGAGATTGTGCAACTCCCGGATGCCGTAGGAGTGCTTTGGGTGTATCAAACGTCACGGCATAACTGGGTGGCTATAAAGGTGCACTACAGGTATTTCCAAAAGTGTCTGCTAGGTTGGCATGAATCGAGACTGGGATTTGTCACTCCGTATGATGGAGAGGTATCTCTCGGCCCACTCGGTAATGCATCATCATAATGAGCTCAATGTGACTAAGGATTTAGCCATGGGATCATGCGTTACGTAATGAGTAAAGAGACTCGCCGGTAACGAGATTGAACAAGGTATGGGGATACCGACGATCGCATCTCAGGCAAGTAACATACCGATGGACAAAGGGAATTGTATACGGGATTGATTGAATCCCCAACATCGTGGTTCATCCGATGAGATCATCGTGGAACATGTGGGAGACAATATGGGTATCCGGATCCCACTATTGGTTATTGGCCGGAGAGGTGTCTCGGTCATGTCTGCATGGTTTCCGAACCCGTAGGGTCTACACACTTAAGGTTCAGTGATGCTAGAGTTGTAATGGGAATAGTATGTGGTTACCGAAGGTCGTTCGGAGTCCAGGATGAGATCCCGGATGTGACAAGGAACTCCGGAATGGTGCAGAGGTGAAGATCGATATATTGGACGAAGGGTATTGGAGTCCGGAATTGTTGTGGGAGTACTGGGTGACGACCAGCCTGACCGAAAGGTGTTTCGGAGGCCCCGACAAGCGTTGGGGGGCCTTATGGGCCAAGGGGAGGGGGCACACCAGCCCACTAAGGGGTTGTGCGCCCCTCCACCCCCTCTCACGTAACTTGGAGAGGTGGGGGCGCCTCCCCTAGGGCAGCCGCCCCTCCCGGCTTGGGGGGCAAGTTTCCTAGGGGTGGGGGCGCCCAAACCCATCTAGGGTTTCCCCTGTGGCCGCCGCCCCTCCCCTAGGGAAACCCTAGGACGCCTCCTCCTCCCCCCTTTCCCCTATATATAGTGAGGGAGAGAGAGGGCAGCCGTACCCCCTTCCCTGGAGCAGCCCTCCCCTCCTCCAACTCCTCCTCCTCCATAGTGCTTAGCGAAGCTCTGCCGGAGAACCACGAGCTCCACCACCACCACACCGTCGTGCTGCCGGAGTTCTCCCTCAACCTCTCCTCTCCCCTTGCTGGATCAAGAAGGAGGAGACATCCCCGGGCTGTACGTGTGTTGAACGCGGAGGCGCCATCCGTTGGCGCTTGATCGGATCTTCCGCGATTTGAATCTCCGCGAGTACAACTCCATCAACCGTGTTCTTGTAAACTTCCGCTTAGCGATCTTGAAGGGTATGAAGATGCACTCCCTCTCTCTCGTTGCTAGCATCTCCTAGATTGATCTTGGTGACACGTAAGGAATTTTTTTGATTTATTGCTACGTTCCCCGACAATGGTATCAGAGCTAGGTCTATGCGTAGATTCTATGCACGAGTAGAACACAAAGTAGTTGTGGGCGATGATTTGTCCAATTTGCTTACCGTTACTAGTATTATCTTGATTCGGCGACATTGTGGGATGAAGCGGCCCGGACCGACCTTACACATACACTTACGTGAGACTGGTTCCACCGACTGACATGCACTTGATGCATAAGGTGGCTAGCGGGTGTCTGTCTCTTCCACTTTAGTTGGATCAGATTCGATGAAGAGGGTCCTTATGAAGGGTAAATAGCAATTGGCATATCATCGTTGTGGCTTTTGTGTAGGTAAGAAACGTTCTTGCTAGAAACCCATAGCAACCACGTAAAACATGCAACAACAATTAGAGGACGTCTAACTTGTTTTTGCAGAGTATGCTGTGTGATGTGATATGGCCAAAAGGATGTGATGAATGAGATTGATCATGTTCTTGTAATAGGAATCACGACTTGCATGTCGATGAGTATGACAACCGACAAGATCCATAGGAGTTGTCTTAATTTATTGTATGACCTGCGTGTCAATGAAAAACACCATGTAATTACTTTACTTTATTGCTAACTGTTAGCCATAGTAGTAGAAGTAATAGTTGGCGAGACAACTTCATGAAGACACGATGATGGAGATCATGGTGTCATGCCGGTGATGAAGGTGATAATGCTATGCCTCGAAGATGGAGATCAAAGGCGCAAGATGATATTAGCCATATCATGTCACTTTATGATTTGCATGTGATGTTTGTCATGTTTACATCTTATTTGTTTAGAACAACGGTAGCATAAATAAGATGATCGCTCACTAAAATTTCAAGAAATGTGTTCCCCCTAACTGTGCACCACTGCGAAGGTTCGTTGTTTTGAAGCACCACGTGATGATCAGGTGTGATAGATTCTAACGTTCGCATACAACAGGTGTAAGCCAGATTTACACATGCAAAACACTTAGGTTGACTTGACGAGCCTAGCATGTACAGACATGGCCTCGGAACACGAGAGACCGAAAGGTCAAACATGAGTCGTATAGTAGATGCGATCAACATGGAGATGTTCACCGTTGATGACTAGTCCGTCTCACGTGATGATCGAACACGGCCTAGTCGATTCGGATCATGTATCACTTTGATGACTAGAGGGATGTCTATCTGAGTGGGAGTTCATTAAATAATTTGATTAATTGAACTCATTATCATGAACATAGTCTAAATTGTCTTTGCAAATTATGTTGTGGATTAATAGCTCACGCTTTAGCTCCTTGTTTTAATGTGTTCCTAGAGAAAGACTAAGTTGAAAGATATTGTAAGCAATTGTGCGGACTAGGGCCGTAGTCTGAGGATTGTCCTCACTGCTACATAGAAGGCTTCTCTCCTTGATGCACCGCTCGGTGTGCCAACCCCTCTGGCGTCGTCTGTGGATGTTGTGAACATCTGGCAAACACGTTCCGATGACTACCTGATAGTTTAGTGCGCCATGCTTTATGGCTTAGAGTGAGGGCTCCAAAAGTGTTTTGAACACCGTGGAACATATGAGATGTTCCAAGAGCTGAAATTGGTATTTCAGGCTCATGCCCATGTTGAGAGGTTTGAGACCTCTGACAAGATCTTTGCCTACAAGATGGGGAGAATAGCTCAGCCAATGAGCATGTGCTTAGAATGTCTGGGTACTTCAATCGCTTGAATCAAGTGGGAGTTAATCTTCCAGATAAGAGAGTGATTGACAAAGTTCTCCAGTCACTATCACCAAGCTACTAGAGTTTTGTGATGAACTATAACATGCAAGGGAAGATGATCCCGGAGCTGTTTGTCGTGCTTAAGGCCATAAAGGTAGAAATCAAGAAGGAGAATCAAAGTGTTGATGGTTAACAAGACCACTGGTTTCAAAGAAGGGCAAGGGCAAGAAGGGAAACTGTCACATCCCTAACTTCTGGTAATGCTCTAGGCTAGCTTCATGTGTGCATCATGTCTATATTTTTGAAACTTGAATTGAGGAATATTGGAAGCCTCAAAACCCTAAATAAAAGAGGGGCAAAACCCCTAGAAATCTCATTCATTGCTCCAAAAGGCTCTTCTTAAATGTTTGATAATTTTTGGTAAGGGTTCTGGTCCCAACCAAAATATTGAACATTTTTGAGGAATTATTTTTTGGGATTTTGGATTTAATTCATTAGCTATTTGAATTTGAATTATATTCATATAATTAGAATATAATTTCAAATACCCCCTGAAATATTTTATAAGCTTTTGGAAAAGTCCATCTAGCAATATAAAATATTCAGAGGAGCTTTGGCATTGTTTGAATTATTATTTTAATTCAAAACAGTGGCAAAATAAATTAAATAAAACAAACAGAACAAAAAAAAAATAAAAAAAAGAGCAAACTACCTGGCCACTTACCTGGCGCAGCCCACCTGGCAGCCCACTGGCCGGCCCAGCGCTGTGCTGGCCCGTGCCAGCCACCTGCTTCCTCTCGCCAGGCAGGCAGAGAGGAGCGCGCCCGCGCACGCCGAGCTCGCCACGCAGCTCCCTGGCTGCCTGCCTCGCCTGGACAGTGTGGCGACGCCTCGAAGCCACTCCTCGGCACTGCCCTGACCCCTCCGACACCCCATTCTCCCCCTGGCTCTCTCCCTCGTCCTCTCCCGTTATGCCCGAGCGCAGCCGTCGCTGCCGCTTGCCGCTGCCGCGACCACCGCCGTCCCCTCGCCCCATGACCATGCCCAGCAGCTCCGAAATCGAGCACCCCATCCCCACGCCGAAGGAAACAACCCGGAGGGCTCTGCTTCGTCGCCATCGACCCGTCTTCAACCTCGGGACACCGGAGATCGTCATCGCCGTTCCGTCGCCTCTGAGCCGTCCCCGAGCGCGCTGAGCCTCCCTACGACATCACCGTGAGCCCCTGAGTTTTTCCCCTCACCTCCCCCTCTCGCTAGCTTCCTCTAGCCACCGCCCCACGAGCTCCCGAGGCCGCCGTCCGCCATGGCCGACCTCCTGCTCACCGCTGAGCTTACCACGCCCAGCTGTGCTATCCACCGTGCTCCCTGGGCCCCCTAGATGCGGCCTAGCTACCTGGTTCCCTCGAGGGCGAGCCATAGCCCTGCGCCCGTGCACCACCGAGATCCGGCCACCACACTTGTCGCCATTGCCGTCTCTACGGGCCGCCATAGCCACTGCTGCTTGCACTGCTCGATGCAGACGAGCACGGGCAACGCGTAGATGCCCTCCGCCACGCTTTTGGTGGCCGGAGGAGCGATTCCGAAGCCCTCCGCCGTGCCTGTTGCCGCCGGCGTTGAGCCGCCGGCCTGTTTGGGCCATTTGACCGGGGTTTGACCTCCCCCTGTGTCACTGACATGCGGGACTAGCCCGCCT
This sequence comes from Triticum aestivum, assembly GCF_018294505.1. Taxonomy (NCBI): domain Eukaryota; kingdom Viridiplantae; phylum Streptophyta; class Magnoliopsida; order Poales; family Poaceae; genus Triticum; species Triticum aestivum. The sequence goes on along the minus strand of NC_057797.1, from coordinate 473,286,403 downwards.
AATTAATCTAGGTTAGTTTAAGTTAAAACGCTAACTAACCCAGTTAGTTAGGTTAGTCACTGACACGGAGGACCCACTGGTCAGTTTGACCTGGGCTGCCCGTTGACTCGCTTACGTCATGCTGACGTAGTGCTGACGCAGTAAATTCTTTTCTGGATTTATTTTTATATAGGAAATTCCAGAAAATGCCTAAAACTTCCAAAATTCATAGAAAATTAACCGTAACTCCAAATTAAATAATTTATATATGAAAAATTATCAGAAAAATTCAAGGAATCCATCTGTACCATTTTCATGCATGTTAGAACAACTTATCACTACTGTTTAGAGCAAATGAAGTGAATGACATTTAAATAATCACATATGGAGTTTGAATTTGAATCTTGTATTCAAACCAACTTCATTTAATCTGTTGCTAGTTGCATTGGCTCAAAACACATTCATTTTGCCATGTCATGATCATGCATCATATTGTGCATTGCATTGATTGTGTTCCCTTCTGTGTTGCCGGTATTTGTCCCCTCTCGATAGACGTGATACCGATGATGTGATCGTTGACACTGATGAAGACTCAATGTTATCTTCAAAAGTGCCAGGCAAGCAAAACCCCCTTGTTCATTCCGATACAATCCTACTCTCTCGCTCCTGCTCTCTTTTACTGCATTAGGACAACACCGATTCATCTGTTACTTGCTACGGTAGCTGAACCCCTTTGTCCTTTGCATGACCTGTCATTGCCACAGTAAATAGATGAAACCCACTAGCATGAGTAGGAGTTGTTTGAGCCCTGATGTGCCTACTCATTCATGTTTGTTTGTCATGCCTGCTATTGCTTAGAGTTGAGTCAGGTCTGATTCATCGGGGATGAATCAGAGGCGTGTGAACCTGTCCTACTGTGTGTGAGCTAAGTGTGTGAACACGATTTGGTAAAGGTAGCGGTGAGAGGCCATGTAGGAGTGCATGGTGGGTTGTCTCATTGCAGCCGTCCTCAGGAACTGAGTTCTGTGTTTGTGATCCATGATTCAGCTACTACCACGCATTGGGCCCGAAACCAATGGACCCTCTCGGCTTCTTGATCATCCTTGTCCTCTGTCCAGGAGTTGCAAGTAGTTTCTGGTGTTTGTAGTATGCTGGAGGCCGTGGGCAGCGCTGACCGTAGGGGTGGGCTGTGATGCGGTAGGCACGTGGCACGGTGTACCGGGCGCCCGTTTGGTGTCTCGGGAACCCTGTTCACATCGTTTGGGGCTGTGAGCGAAACTCCGGCCGGATCTCCTCATGGATGGAACCCGAATAGGCGATAAACCTGGACTAGAGACTTAGGTGATTAGGTAGGTCGTGGCCGACACCCACGTTGGGCTTCCGCTTGAAGGTTGCCGAGTACATGTCGTGTAAACGGCGGTAAGTGGTGAGAGCGTGTGTGAAGAAGTACACCCCTGCAGGGTTAACCTAATCTATTCGAATAGCCGTGTCCGCGGAAAAGGACTTCTGGGTTGCTTATATCAGTTCATAGACAAGTGAAAGTGGATACTCTAAAATACGCAAGATAAGCGTGAGTGCTATGGATGGCGTTCTCGTAGGGAGACGGGAGCGGATCCATAGTGGTGTATTGATATGGTGAATATGTGGACTCGTGTGCGCCACCTCAAAAAAGTTACTCGCAGTCGTAGTTCAGGATAGCCACCGAGTGAAAGCTGGCTTGCTGCAGTTAAACCCCACCATCCCTTTGTTGATAATGATGCATATGTAGATAGTTCTGATGTAAGTCTTGCTGGGTACATTTGTACTCACGTTTGCCTATTTTATGTTTTTGCAGAGAGACTTCAGTCTCACTAGTATTTCCGCGTGGTCTTCGACGTTTAGCTTGTTACCTCAGCTACGATCTTGTGCCTTGGCAGGATTTGGTAGATAGTCAGGCTTCTCAGCCTTTTTCATTTATAGATGTCTGTACTCAGACATGATAGCTTCCGCTTGTGCTTGATTTGTATGCTCTGAATGTTGGGTCATGAGACCCATGTTTGTAATATCTCGCTCCTCGGAGCCTATTGAATAGATTACTTGAGTCATAGAGTCATGTTGTGATGCCATGTTGTATTTGCACATATCGAGCATATTGTGTGTATGTTATTGAAATGCTTGGTATGTGTGGGATCTGACCATCTAGTTGTTTATCTTTAGTAGCCTCTCTTACGGGGAAATGTCTCCTAGTGTTTCCACCGAGCCATGGTAGCTTGCTACTGCTCCGGAACACTTAGGCTGGCCGGCATGTGTCCTTCTTCGTTCATGTGTTTGTCCCTTCGGGGAAATGTCACGCGATGAATACCGGAGTCCTGTTAGCCCGCTACAGCCCGGTTCACCGGAGTCCTGCTAGCCCAGTGCTACAGCCTGGTTTCACTCGCTGATGACCGACACGTTCGATGCTGGGTCATGGATGCCTGTCCCTGTAAGTCTGTGCCACTTTGGGTTTACGACTAGCCATGTCAGCCCGGGCTCTTTATCATATGGATGCTAGCGACACTGTCATATACGTGTGCCAAAAGGCGCAAACGGTCCCGGGCTAAGGTAAGGCGACACCCGTGGAATACCGTGCGTGAGGCCGCAAAGTGATATGAGGTGTTACATGCTAGATCGATGTGGCATTGAGTCGGGGTCCTGACAGCATTGGTATCAGAGCTTGACTGCCTGTAGGATTACCAAGCCAAACTGGTCGAAGTTGAGTTTAGAAATTCTTTAGTTATATAAGGGAATTGATTGTGGGATGGAACGTAAGGCTCTTTTTACTCCTTATACCTCATGCCCTTCTGATCTGAGTCATCTTATCTTTCCTGCGGGGATTAAGAACTAGGCTATCTCTTCTTTCTATTAGGATCACGTGTTACTAATCAGTAGACTTATAAGATTGTTGGATTTAAGTCTCAGTTCAGTTCCTACTACTTCCGTATGTTAATTGTTGATCTCGGAACCTTGATATTGTGCTTCTGAGTGGTTATGCCACCATTTTTGTGATTGTCTCAAATCTTTTTGAGCAATTATAGCCGTTATGCTGTCCGAGTCATCCCAGGTTTCTAAATAGTCCGATGCATTTGCAAATCCCTTCCTTCTGTTTCCGATGTTCCCATGGGCCAGATTAACCACACTAATCGGTGTGTTGAGGTAATTATTGCCTCGACATATATGTTGGAATTATTATTATGACCCTAAGTGCTTAGGGGATCATCTAGTGGTCTAGCCATGATTTGTGTCCTAGTGTGAAGATTCTGGCCTTTATTCTCGGAAGCATCCCGTGATGCTACTTAGTAGTAGGTATTCTACTCCTGGGTTCTGAACCCGAGATTCACTCTACCTACTTCATGTTGATAGTAATTGCTAGTGCCTTTAGGATATTAGTAACCTTTGCGATAGTCCTTGAAGTCCGTGGTATCTTCTTCTTCCAAATACCATGAACTACTTATGGCAGATGTTTATTGGATCAAAAAAAATCACAATTAGAGTACTCTTGAGGAGTTCTCCATTCATAAATCGTGACTCTGCCAGTTCTACCTTTCTGCATGGGTTATCCGGAAGAAATATGTTGAACTTGGTTCGACATACTAATCTATGCATCCACAACTCAGAAAGTTATATGTTCCTTTGAGTTGTTCTCTTTAGTTGCATTCTGACCCTCGTCTATCAATTGATAGTCAAGAGTATGCGTGCGTTCGTTCATCGATGTCTATGACTCTTGTGGTCTGTCAAGCCATTCTATTCCGGAATGACTAGGAGAAACAAACTCCAGTACCTCTTCCATATCTAGGATTGGGTCAAAGTAGTTGTATTCCGCAGATCAAATGCCAATCCAGCTTTTGGTTCTGCTCTACCTTGGAGTATTACATATTTTATATCGAGATTGTTATAGGAATTGCACACCATCCCATGAACTCTTGGTACAGTGATACTTCTTGCCATCACTGTTCATTCCTCGGCCCTCGTGTTGATGCAACCGGAATACCGACAAATGAATTGTGATGTGTGAAATCAATACTGCTAGCAACTCTATTTCTTGGTAGTTAAAGGATAATAATTTCATTCTTAGTATGTTGGTTTTTGAATCATCCTTCTAAGACTGATCGTGCTACCTAGTCCTTATTTCGGTGCACCCTTCGATTGATGAGTTAGGATCTTGTCAAGTCCTCACTCATTTGATCATATCGTCTTGCCTCAAAAGGCAAGATTGTTCTCGAGCTTAGTAACATACCAGTGGTTCGTGACTTTCCAAATATCTTCTTGGAGGTGTTACCGGGTTGTCACCTGACCGCTATGTTGAGCTCGTGATCAAGTTGGTTTCTTGTGAACCACCCTTTCTCCAAGAATCGGTGTTAGATATCCCTGAGCTAGTTGGTTAAGCTAGACAACAACTTGGAGAGTTGGAAGATAAAAGCTTGTCTGACTTAGTTCGTTCCAAAGGGATATTCTTGTGTAGTGTGTGTTGAAGAAAGATGATATCTTCATCGATTGGTCCTTGTGATCAGTTGCTGGACCTATTGTCTTATCAATCCTTTGATTTGAGTGTGGGCTATCGTCAAAACAAATCAGTACCAACGATGCTCGTAATGTTGTCTTATTCGTGGTTGATCCCTCGAGCATACACCATTATATCTTTTAGGTCTGACCAATGCTATCACTTGTTCACTTAACTATGGAATTCCTTTTGAAAGGAAACCCAGAAGAATTGTTGTTGAGCCCATTGACAACATCCTTGCCTTCTCCATAATTTTGCTGAGCATTAAGCTAGTGTTGGAAACTTTTGAAAGCATTTTCTTCATGCTAGCTCATGAAGTATTTGTTTGATGAAAGGAGTGACTTCCTCTTATACACGTGCATTTGGTGAAAGTTGCCGCCGTGAATTTGAGAAAGTTAGTTTTGCTTCCTCTGGAATCATCCCAAGTCAGTCATGCATACGTGCGAAGTATTCTGTGGTCTGGAGATTTGCAACCTCCATGCTATATGTATATCCTAGCACACCAAGCCACTGATTGAGTTGTTCAAAGATAAAGGAGTCTGTCCAAGGTGAACTCTTTGGACTTCCACGCGTGGAGACTTCGATGTCATTAATGATGGTTCCCCCTCCTGAATTCGGTAGTGTTTTATTATAAGACTACTTCGTGGTCATGCTTGTCTGGGACAACGTGTTCACATGTTTGTAGCAGAACCAGCTCATGTTTTGGAGCTTGCTATCGTAGTTCATCTCCCGAGAATCCCGCAACGTCATCTCGTCGATTTGTGTTGCAAACTTTCATTTTTCTTCCTAAGACTCGATGAGCCTGGAATATCCTAACACCAACCAGAGCTGAATCTCAGGCAGATATGATGGTTGGAACATTTCCCTAAGAACTATAATATTGGTCTCTCGATAACCGGTAAGGTGGATGTCGTGGCCAACACACCCATCCGGTAGACCTATTATTATAGTATCTTGTTTGAGGAAGTTGGCCACCCCCCCCTAGGGATTTCGTAGGATTTACTCCCTAGTTGCCCCTATGGATTTTTGTGTTCCCGAAGTCCGACCTTTTACTTGATGTTTTAGATATCAAACCATATCTATGAATGGGTTATACTAGCACATCAAGGAGAACATTAGAAGCGGAGTGCTAAATGTCTCTCGGTCGATCATCCAGATTTTATTTGCTTGGCCTCGCTAAGGTGAAATCTGAGAAAGTGTTATCCTCCTTCGCATCTGCATCGTCCATCGCTATTCATCATGGTAGTATGTTGTGTTGTCAGCACCCTTGACGCGGTTGTTGATAAAACCTTGATGATTGTGGAAATGCTCAAGTTCTTGAGAGCACGCACAAGCGCTACGTCTTATCATCGGCACTAGCTGGGATTGCCCCAGATTTCCTCGGTTATGCTATAACCACTCCAACAGTGAATTCACTCTCTATTGTTGGGTTCTTCCCCAGTTACCAGAATCATTCCCAGCATTTGCATTTTGTTCCCAGCTTGCACCGCCAATGTGCCATTCTACCACGGATCTCTTCCATTTCCGGTGATAAGCAAATTCATCCATTGCGTTGTCTTCAACAAGGTAATCCACATCATCCAAGTTTGAGTATGCCATTCTACCGAACCCCTCTAAATGATCGATTATGATTTGCCTTAAGCTGGTATAAAGAGTTTCAATGATCTTTGAATCAAAAGTAATTCTTTTTGCCACTTAAGGGGAGATATCTACGAGTCACGCTTCCGGAGGTGTCTCGTTGTGGTATCATGGCAACTCAACTCCTCGCTACGTTGACAACCGTTCACCACCTTCTTAGGTGTGGAATCGTTGTCTACCTAGTGAACCTTCGTCATCTGTTCCACTCCATTTCTCTAGAGGTGTGCTTCGTCTCTCAGCTCGAGAGATGTTGCTATGTTCCATTCCGTGAGTTAATCCTGAGTTGTTCGACCTTCGAGAAGAACGATTCTTTTAGGGTTTTTCCTTTCCTCTCGTTGTCATGATTAGCTGGAGTTCTCAGAACAAGACTTCAAGACAACGATGGTGATCGAATCAACGTTCCTATGAAGTGCAACCTGGATCGTGAAGATTGTACTAGTTTGCGTTTTCCCTTCATCCTACTCTACGCTTGAATCTCGAGACGAGATCCTTGTTTAGTGGGGGTGAGTTGTCACATCCCTAACTTTTGGTAATGCTCTAGGCTAGCTTCATGTGTGCATCATGTCTATATTTTTGAAACTTGAATTGAGGAATATTGGAAGCCTCAAAACCCTAAATAAAAGAGGGGCAAAAACCCTAGAAATCTCATTCATTGCTCCAAAAGGCTCTTCTTAAATGTTTGATAATTTTTGGTAAGGGTTCTGGTCCCAACCAAAATATTGAACATTTTTGAGGAATTATTTTTTGGGATTTTGGATTTAATTCATTAGCTATTTGAATTTGAATTATATTCATATAATTAGAATATAATTTCAAATACCCCCTGAAATATTTTATAAGCTTTTGGAAAAGTCCATCTAGCAATATAAAATATTCAGAGGAGCTTTGGCATTGTTTGAATTATTATTTTAATTCAAAACAGTGGCAAAATAAATTAAATAAAACAAACAGAACAAAAAAAATAAAAAAAAGAGCAAACTACCTGGCCACTTACCTGGCGCAGCCCACCTGGCAGCCCACTGGCCGGCCCAGCACTGTGCTGGCCCGTGCCAGCCACCTGCTTCCTCTCGCCAGGCAGGCAGAGAGGAGCGCGCCCGCGCACGCCGAGCTCGCCACGCAGCTCCCTGGCCGCCTGCCTCGCCTGGACAGCGTGGCGACGCCTCGAAGCCACTCCTCGGCACTGCCCCGACCCCTCCGACACCCCATTCTCCCCCTGGCTCTCTCCCTCGTCCTCTCCCGTTATGCCCGAGCGCAGCCGTCGCCGCCGCTTGCCGCTGCCGCGACCACCGCCGTCCCCTCGCCCCATGACCATGCCCAGCAGCTCCGAAATCGAGCACCCCATCCCCACGCCGAAGGAAACAACCCGGAGGGCTCTGCTTCGTCGCCATCGACCCGTCTTCAACCTCGGGACACCGGAGATCGTCATCGCCGTTCCGTCGCCTCTGAGCCGTCCTCGAGCGCGCTGAGCCTCCCTACGACATCACCGTGAGCCCCTGAGTTTTTCCCCTCACCTCCCCCTCTCGCTAGCTTCCTCTAGCCACCGCCCCACGAGCTCCCGAGGCCGCCGTCCGCCATGGCCGACCTCCTGCTCACCGCTGAGCTTACCACGCCCAGCTGTGCTATCCACCGTGCTCCCTGGGCCCCCTAGATGCGGCCTAGCTACCTGGTTCCCTCGAGGGCGAGCCATAGCCCTGCGCCCGTGCACCACCGAGCTCCGGCCACCACACTTGTCGCCATTGCCGTCGCTACGGGCCGCCATAGCCACTGCTGCTTGCACTGCTCGATGCGGACGAGCACGGGCAACGCGTAGATGCCCTCCGCCACGCTTTTGGTGGCCGGAGGAGCGATTCCGAAGCCCTCCGCCGTGCCTGTTGCCGCCGGCGTTGAGCCGCCGGCCTGTTTGGGCCATTTGACCGGGGTTTGACCTCCCCCTGTGTCACTGACATGCGGGACCAGCCCGCCTAATTAATCTAGGTTAGTTTAAGTTAAAACGCTAACTAACCCAGTTAGTTAGGTTAGTCACTGACACGGAGGACCCACTGGTCAGTTTGACTTGGGCTGCCCGTTGACTCGCTTACGTCATGCTGACGTAGTGCTGACGCAGTAAATTCTTTTCTGGATTTATTTTTATATAGGAAATTCCAGAAAATGCCTAAAACTTCCAAAATTCATAGAAAATTAACCGTAACTCCAAATTAAATAATTTATATATGAAAAATTATCAGAAAAATTCAAGGAATCCATCTGTACCATTTTCATGCATGTTAGAACAACTTATCACTACTTTTTAGAGCAAATGAAGTGAATGACATTTAAATAATCACATATGGAGTTTGAATTTGAATCTTGTATTCAAACCAACTTCATTTAATCTGTTGCTAGTTGCATTGGCTCAAAACACATTCATTTTGCCATGTCATGATCATGCATCATATTGTGCATTGCATTGATTGTGTTCCCTTCTGTGTTGCCGGTATTTGTCCCCTCTCGATAGACGTGATACCGATGATGTGATCGTTGACACTGATGAAGACTCAATGTTATCTTCAAAAGTGCCAGGCAAGCAAAACCCCCTTGTTCATTCCGATACAATCCTACTCTCTCGCTCCTGCTCTCTTTTACTGCATTAGGACAACACCGATTCATCTGTTACTTGCTACGGTAGCTGAACCCCTTTGTCCTTTGCATGACCTGTCATTGCCACAGTAAATAGATGAAACCCACTAGCATGAGTAGGAGTTGTTTGAGCCCTGATGTGCCTACTCATTCATGTTTGTTTGTCATGCCTGCTATTGCTTAGAGTTGAGTCAGGTCTGATTCATCGGGGATGAATCAGAGGCGTGTGAACCTGTCCTACTGTGTGTGAGCTAAGTGTGTGAACACGATTTGGTAAAGGTAGCGGTGAGAGGCCATGTAGGAGTACATGGTGGGTTGTCTCATTGCAGCCGTCCTCAGGAACTGAGTTCTGTGTTTGTGATCCATGATTCAGCTACTACCACGCATTGGGCCCGAAACCAATGGACCCTCTCGGCTTCTTGATCATCCTTGTCCTCTGTCCAGGAGTTGCAAGTAGTTTCTGGTGTTTGTAGTATGCTGGAGGCCGTGGGCAGCGCTGACCGTAGGGGTGGGCTGTGATGCGGTAGGCACGTGGCACGGTGTACCGGGCGCCCGTTTGGTGTCTCGGGAACCCTGTTCACATCGTTTGGGGCTGTGAGCGAAACTCCGGCCGGATCTCCTCATGGATGGAACCCGAATAGGCGATAAACCTGGACTAGAGACTTAGGTGATTAGGTAGGTCGTGGCCGACACCCACGTTGGGCTTCCGCTTGAAGGTTGCCGAGTACATGTCGTGTAAACGGCGGTAAGTGGTGAGAGCGTGTGTGAAGAAGTACACCCCTGCAGGGTTAACCTAATCTATTCGAATAGCCGTGTCCGCGGAAAAGGACTTCTGGGTTGCTTATATCAGTTCATAGACAAGTGAAAGTGGATACTCTAAAATACGCAAGATAAGCGTGAGTGCTATGGATGGCGTTCTCGTAGGGAGACAGGAGCGGATCCATAGTGGTGTATTGATATGGTGAATATGTGGACTCGTGTGCGCCACCTCAAAAAAGTTACTCGCAGTCGTAGTTCAGGATAGCCACCGAGTCAAAGCTGGCTTGCTGCAGTTAAACCCCACCATCCCTTTGTTGATAATGATGCATATGTAGATAGTTCTGATGTAAGTCTTGCTGGGTACATTTGTACTCACGTTTGCCTATTTTATGTTTTTGCAGAGAGACTTCAGTCTCACTAGTATTTCCGCGTGGTCTTCGACGTTTAGCTTGTTACCTCAGCTACGATCTTGTGCCTCGGCAGGATTTGGTAGATAGTCAGGCTTCTCAGCCTTTTTCATTTATAGATGTCTGTACTCAGACATGATAGCTTCCGCTTGTGCTTGATTTGTATGCTCTGAATGTTGGGTCATGAGACCCATGTTTGTAATATCTCGCTCCTCGGAGCCTATTGAATAGATTACTTGAGTCATAGAGTCATGTTGTGATGCCATGTTGTATTTGCACATATCGAGCATATTGTGTGTATGTTATTGAAATGCTTGGTATGTGTGGGATCTGACCATCTAGTTGTTTATCTTTAGTAGCCTCTCTTACGGGGAAATGTCTCCTAGTGTTTCCACCGAGCCATGGTAGCTTGCTACTGCTCCGGAACACTTAGGCTGGCCGGCATGTGTCCTTCTTCGTTCCTGTGTCTGTCCCTTCGGGGAAATGTCACGCGATGAATACCGGAGTCCTGTTAGCCCGCTACAGCCCGGTTCACCGGAGTCCTGCTAGCCCAGTGCTACAGCCTGGTTTCACTCGCTGATGACCGACACGTTCGATGTTGGGTCATGGATGCCTGTCCCTGTAAGTCTGTGCCACTTTGGGTTTACGACTAGCCATGTCAGCCCGGGCTCTTTATCATATGGATGCTAGCGACACTGTCATATACGTGTGCCAAAAGGCGCAAACGGTCCCGGGCTAAGGTAAGGCGACACCCGTGGAATACCGTGCGTGAGGCCGCAAAGTGATATGAGGTGTTACATGCTAGATCGATGTGGCATTGAGTCGGGGTCCTGACAGAAACTTCATGAATAGCAAGCCAGTTGCCGCTCTAGTGAAGAAACCCAAGAACCCAAACCCGAGATGAAGTGCTTCTATTAGGGGAACGGTCACTAGTAGCGGAACTGCCTCAAATACTTGGTAGATAAGATGGCTGGAAACTTCAACAAAAGTATATTTGATATATGTGTTATTGATGTGTACCTTACTAGTACTCCTAGTAGAACATGGGTATTAGATACCGGTTCAGTTGCTAATATTGGTAACTCGAAACAAAAGCTATGGAATAAACGGAGACTAGCTAAGGGCGAGGTGACGATGTGTGTTGGAAGTGTTTCCAAGGATGATATGATCACCATCGCACGCTCCCTCTACCTTCGGGATTAGTGTTGAACCCAGATAAATGTTGTTTGCATTGGTGTCTGTATGTTGAGCATGAATATGATTAGATCATGTTTATTGCAATACTGTTATTCATTTAAGTCAGAGAATAATGGTTATTCTCTTTACATGAATAATACCTTCTATGGTCATGCACCCAATATGAATGGTTTATTGAATCTCGATCGTAGTGATACACATGTTCATAACATTGATGCCAAAAGATGTAGAGTTGATAATGATAGTACCACTTTCTTGTGGCACTGTCGCTTAGGTCATATTGGTGTAAAGCGCATGAAGAACATCCATGCCGATGGACTTTTGAAGTCACTTGACACACACGAACCATGCCTCATTGGTAAGATGACTAAAACCCCGTTTTCTTTGTAACAATGGAACAAACAAGTGACTTGTTGGAAATCATACATGCTATTGTGTGCGGTCCGGTGAGTGTTGACGCACGCGGTGGATATCATTATTTTCTCACATTCACCGATGAATTAATTAGTTATGGGTATATTTACTTAATGAAGCATAAGTCTGAAACATTTGAAAAGTTCAAACAATTTCGGAGTGAAGAGAATCATCATAACAAGAAGATCAAGTTCCTATGATTTGGTCGAGGGGAGAGTATCTGAGTTATGAATTTGGCAATCACTAAAGACAAGGTGGAATCATTTCAAGTTGACGCCGCCTGGAACACCATAGCGTAATGGTGTGTATGAACATCGTAATCGAACCTTATTGGATATGGTGCGATCTATGATGTCTCTTACCGATCTACTGCTATCATTTTGGGGTTATGCATTAGAGCCAATTACATTCACTTTAAATAGGGCACCATCTAAGTCCGTGGAGATGACACCGTATGAACTATGGTTTGGCAAGAAACCTAAGTTGTTATTTCTTAAGATTTGGGGCTACGATGCTTATGTCGATAGGCTCGGGCCAGAAAAGCTCGAACCCAAAGCGGAAAATTGTGTATTCATAGAATACCCAAACAAGACGATTGGGTATACCTTCTATCTCAGATCTGAGGGCAAAGTGTTTGTCGCTATGAACAGGTTATTTCTCGAGAAAGAGTTTCTCTCGAAAGAATTGAGTTGGAGGAAGATAGAACTTGATGAGGTTGTTGAACCTTCACTTCAACCAGAGAGTAGCGCAGCATAGAAAGATGTTTCCGTGGCAACTACGTCAGTTGAAGAGAAAGCTAATGATGATGATCATGAAGCTTCAGATCAAATTACTATCGAACCTCATAGGTCAAAAAGGGTGTGTACAACTTCTTAGTGGTAACCCTGTCTTAAAGGTCATGTTGTTGGGCAATGATGAACCTATGAGCTATGAAGAAGTGATGGTGGGCCCGAATTCCAACAAATGGCTGGAAGCCATGAAATCTGAGATAGGATCCATGTATGAGAGCAAAGTATGGACTTTGGTGGACTTGCCCGATGAACGGCAAACCATTGAGAATAAATTGATCTTTAAGAAGAAGACATATGCTGATGGTAATGTCACCATTTGTGAAGCTCGACTTGTCTCAAAGAAGTTTCCGACAAGTTCAAGGAGTTGACTATGATGAGACTCTCTCAATCATAGCGATGCTAAAGTCTGTTAGAATTATGTTAGTAGTTGCTGCATTTTCATTTACGAAATCAGGCAGATGGATGTCAAAACAAAGTTTCCTTGACGGTTTCCATGAGGAAAGGCTGTATGTGATACAACCAGAAGGTTTTGTCAATCCTAAGGATGCTAAAAGGTATGCAAACTCCAGCGGTCCTTCTATGGACTGGAGCAAGCATCTCGGAGTTGGATCATATGCTTTGATGAGGTGATCAAAGCTTTTTGGGTTTATACAAAGTTTGCAAGAAACTTGTATTTGCAAGAAAGTGAGTGGGAGCACTAGAACATTTTGATAAGTATATGTGGATGACATATTGTTGATCGAAAATGATGTAGAATATCTAGAAAGCATAAAGGGTTGTTTGAATGGAGTTTTTCAAAGGAAGACCTGTGTAAAACTGCTTACATGTTGGGTATCAAGATCTATAGAGATAGATCAAGACGCCTGATAAGACTTTCACAAAGCACATACCTTGACATGATCTTGAAGGAGTTCAAGATGGATCAGTCAAAGAAGGAGTTCTTGCCTGAGTTGTAAGGTGTGAAGTTAAGAGTTGAAGCTCGGCCATGGCAGAAGAAAGAGAAATGACGAAAGTCGTCCTCTATGCCTTAGCCATAGGATCTATACGATATGCCATGCTGTGTACCGCGATGTGCCTTGCCACGTGTCTGGCAAGGGGGTATAAGAGTGATCCAGGAGTGGATCATTGGACAACGGTCAAAATTGTCCTTAGGAATAAGGAAATGTTTCTTGATTATGGAGGTGATGAAGAGTTCGGCGTAAAGGGTTACGTCGATGCAAGCTTTAACACCTACCCGGATGACTCTGAGTAGCAAACCGGATACGTATAGTGGAGAAACCATTTGGAATAGCTCCAAGTGGAGCATAGTAGAAACATCTACAATATGAAATAGAGATTTGCGAAGAACACACGGATCTGAATGTTGCAGATCGTTGACTAAAACCTCTCTCGTAAGCATAACATGATCAAACCCTAGAACTCATTGAGTGTTAATCACATAGTGATGTGAACTAGATTATTGACTCTAGTAAACTCTTGGGTGTTAATCACATGGCAATGTGAACTAGATTATTGACTCCAGTAAACTCTTTGGGTGTTAGTCACATGGCGATGTGAACTATGAGTGTTAATCACATGACGATGTGAACTAGATTATTGACTCTAGTGCAGGTGGGAGACTGTTGGAAATATGCCCTAGAGGCAATAATAAGATGGTTATTATTATATTCCCTTGTTCATGATAATTGTCTATTGTTCATGATATAATTGTATTAACCAGATACCGTAATACATGTGTGAATACATAGATCACAACACGTCCCTAGTGAGCTCTAGTTGACTAGCTCGTTGATCAATAGATGGTTGTGGTTTCCTAACCATGGACATTGTATGTCGTTTATAACGAGATCACATCATTAGGAGAATGATGTGATGGACAAGACCCAATCCTAAGCATAGCACAAGATCATGTAGTTCGTTTGCTAGAGCTTTTCTAATGTCAAGTATCGTTTCCTTAGACCATGAGATTATGCAACTCCCAGATACCGTAGGAGTGCTTTGGGTGTATCAAACGTCACAACATAACTGGGTGGCTATAAAGGTGCACTACAGGTATCTCTGAAAGTGTATGTTGGGTTGGCACGAATGGAGACTGGGATTTGTCACTCCGTATGAAGGAGAGGTATCTCTGGGCCCACTCGGTAATGCATCATCATAATGAGCTCAGTGTGACTAAAGAGTTAGCCACGGGATCATGCATTATAGAACGAGTAAAGAGACTTGCCGGTAATGATATTGAATGAGGTATGGGGATACCGACGATCGAATCTCGGGCAAGTAACATAGCGATGGACAAAGGGAATTGTATACGGGATTGATTGAATCCCCGACATCGTGGTTCATCTGATGAGATCATCATGGAACATATGGGAGCCAATATGGGTACCCAGATCCCGCTATTGGTTATTGGCCGGAGAGGTGTCTCGGTCATGTCTACCTGGTTCCCGAACCCGTAGGGTCTACACACTTAAGGTTCGGTGACGCTAGAGTCGTAATAGGAATAGTATGTGGTTACCGAAGGTCGTTCGGAGTCCCGAATGAGATCCCAGAAATGACGAGGAACTCCGGAATGGTCTGGAGGTGAAGTTCGATATATTGTACGAAGGGTATTGGAGCCCGGAATTGTTCTAGGGGTACCGGGTGACGACTAGCCTGACCGAAAGGTGTTTCGGAGGCCCCGACAAGCATTGGGGGGCCTTATGGGCCAAGGGGAGGGGGCACACCAGCCCACTAAGGGGCTGTGCGCCCCTCCCACCCCCTCTCACGTAACCTAAAGAGGTGGGGGCGCCCCCCTAGGGCAGCCTCCCCTCCCGGCTTGGGGGGCAAGTTTCCTAGGGGTGGGGGCGCCCAAACCCATCTAGGGTTTCCCCTGTGGCCGCCTCCCCTCCCCTAGGGAAACCCTAGGGCGCCTCCTCCTCCCACCTTTACCCTATATATAGTGAGGGAGAGAGAGGTTAGCCGTACCTCCTTCCCTGGCGTATCCCTCCCCTCCTCCAACTCCTCCTCCTCCTCCGTAGTGCTTAGCGAAGCTCTGCCGGAGAACCACGAGCTCCACCACCACCACACCGTCGTGCTGCCGGAGTTCTCCCTCAACTTCTCCTCTCCCCTTGCGGGATCAAGAAGGAGGAGATGTCCCGGGGCTGTACGTGTGTTGAATGCGGAGGTGTCATCCGTCTGGCGCTTGATCGGATCTTTCGCGATTTGAATCGCCACGAGTACGACTCCATCAACTGCGTTTTTGTAACGCTTCCTCTTAGCGATCTTCAAGGGTATGAAGATGCACTCCCTCTCTATCATTTCTAGCATCTCCTAGATTGATCTTGGTGACACATAGGGAATTTTTTTGAATTATTGCTACGTTCCCCAACACTATTCTCCTCCATCTTGCAGGCAAAAATACTTGTCAGAGGTCACATACCTCTCGACTCGGGCATGAGTCTAAAATACCAATTTCAACTCTTGGAACATCTCATATGCTCCATGGCGTTTAAAAACATTTTTGAAGTCCCGGTTCTAAGCCGTAAAGCATGGTGCACTAAACTATCAAGTAGTCATCATATCGAGCTTGTCAAATGTTCACAACGTCTGCATTTGCTCTTGCAATAGTTTTGTCACCTAGCAGTGCATCAAGGACATAATTCTTCTGTGCAGCAACGAGGATAATCCTCAGATCACGGACCTAGTCCGCATCATTTCTACTATCAACTTTCAACTTAGTTTTCTCTAGGAACATATCATAAATAAAACAGGGAAGCTATATGCGAGTAATTGATCTACAGCATAGATATGCAAATACTATCAGGACTAAGTTCATGATAAATTTAAGTTCAATTAATCATATTACTTAATAACTCCTACTTATATAGACATCCCTCTAGTCATCTAAATGATCACGTGATCCATATCAACTAAACCATGTCCGATCATCACGTGATATGGAGTAGCTTTCAATGGTGAACATCACTATGTTGATCATATATACTATATGATTCACGTTCGACCTTTCGGTCTCGGTGTTCCGAGGCCATATCTGCATATGCTGGTCTCGTCAAGTTTAGCCCGAGTATTCTGCATGTGCAAAACTGTCTTGCACCCATTGTATGTGAATGTAGAGCTTATCACACCCGAACATCACGTGGTGTCTCAGCACGAAGAACTGTCGCAACGGTGCATACTCAGGGAGAACACTTATACCTTGAAATTTTAGTAAGGGATTATCTCATAATGCTACCGTCGTACTAAGCAAAATAAGATGCATAAAAGATAAACATCACATGCAATCAAAATATGTTACATGATATGGCCATCATCATCTAGTGCCTTTGATCTCCATCTCGAAAGTACCGTCATGATCTCCATCGTCACTGGCATGACACCATGATCTCCATCATCTTGATCTTTATCAACGTCTCGTCACATGGTCGTCTCGCCAACTATTGCTTTTGTAACTATTTGCAATCGCATAGTGATAAAGTAAAGCAATTATATGGCACTAGCATCTTATGCAATAAAGAGCCAACCATAAGGCTCCTGCCAGTTGCCGATAACTTTAACAAAACATGATCATCTCATACAACAATTTATACCTCATCATGTCTTGACCATATCACATCACAACATGCCCTGCAAAAACAAGTTAGACATCCTCTACTTTGTTGTTGCAAGTTTTACATGGCTACTACAGGCTTCTAGCAAGAACCGTTCTTACCTATGCATCAAAACCACAACGATATTTCGTCAAGTGTGATGTTTTAACCTTTAACAAGGACCGAGCGTAGTCAAACTCGATTCAACTAAAGTTGGAGAAACAGACACCCGCCAGCCACCTGTGTGCAAAGCACGTCGGTAGAACCAGTCTCATGAACATGGTCATGTAATGTCAGTCCGGGCCGCTTCATCCAATAATACCGCCGAATCAAAGTAAGACGTTGGTGGTAAGGAGTATGACTATTATCGCCCACAACTCTTTGTGTTATACTCGTGCATATACCATCTATGCATAGACCTGGCTCGGATGCCACTATTGGGGAGCGCAGTATTTCAAAAAATTTACCTACGATCACGCAAGATCTATCTAGGAGATGCATAGCAACGAGAGGGAAGAGTGTGTCTACATACCCTCGTAGACCGAAAGCGGAAGCGTTTAATAACGCGGTTGATGTAGTCGAACGTCTTCGCGATCCAACTGATCCAAGTACCGAACGCACGGCACCTCCGCGATCTGCACACGTTCAGCTCGGTGACGTCCCTCGAACTCTTGATCCAGTTGAGGCCGAGGGAGAGTTTCGTCAGCACAACGGCGTGGTGATGGTGATGATGAAGGTACTGACGCAGGGCTTCGCCTAAGCATTGTGACAATATGACTGAGGTGTAAAACTATGGAGGGGGGCACCGCACACGGCTAAAGATCAACTTGTGTCTATCGGGTGCCCCCTCCCCCGTATATAAAGGAGGGTAGGAGGAGGCCGGCCGGCCCTAGGGGGCACGCCCAAGGGGGGGAGTCCTACTCAAGTAGGAATTGGCTCCCCCCTTTCCTAGTCCAAGTAGGAGAAGAAGGAAGGAGAGGGAGAGGGAAAGAGGGGGCGCGCCCCCTCCCCTAGTCCTATTCAGACTCCCCTTGCGGGGGAGGGGGCGCCACCTCCTGTCTGCTGCCCTCTCTCTCCTAAGGCCCATTACTTCCCCGGGGGGGGGGGGTCCGGTAACCCTTACGACACTCCGATTTTATCCGAAACTATCCAGAACACTTCTGGTGTCCGAATAACATGGTCCAATATATCAATCTTTATGTCTCGACCATTTCTAGACTCCTTGTCATGTCTGTGATCTCATCCGGGACTCTAGACAACCTTCAGTACATCAAATCACATAACTCATAACACAAATCGTCATCGAACGTTAAGTGTGCGGACCCTACGGGTTCGAGAACTATATAGGCATGACCGAGGCACATCCCCGATCAATAACCAATAGCGGATTGGCTCCTACATATTCTACGAAGATCTTTATCGGTCAAACCGCATAACAACATACATTGTTCCCTTTGTCATCGGTATGTTACTTGCCCGAGATTCGATCGTCGGTATCATCATACCTAGTTCAATCTCGTTACCGGCAAGTCTCTTTACTTGTTCCATAATGCATCATCCCGCAAGTAACTTATTAGTCACTTTGCTTGCAAGGCTTATAGTGATGTGCATTACCGAGAGGGCCCAGAGATACCTCTTCGATACACGGACTAACAAATCCTAATCTCGATCTATGCCAACCCAACAAACACCTTCGGAGACATTTGTAGAGCATCTTTATAATCACCCAGTTACGTTGTGACGTTTGATAGCACACAAGATGTTCCTCCTGTATTTGGGAGTTGCATAATCTCATAGTCAGAGGAACATGTATAAGTCATGATGAAAGCAATAGTAATAAAACTAAATGATCATTATGCTAAGCTAATGGATGGGTCTTGTCCATCACATCATTCTCGAATGATGTGATCACGTTCATCAAATGACAACACATGTCTATGGTCAGGAAACATAACCATATTTGATTAACGAGATAGTCAAGTAGAGGCATACTAGGGACACTCTGTTTTGTCTATGTATTCACACATGTACTAAGTTTCCCGTTAATAAAATTCTAGCATGAATAATAAACATTTTTCATGATATAAGGAAATATAAATAACAACTTTATTATTGCCTCTAGGGCATATTTCCTTCAGTTGGTGGTGCCATTGTCGATGTACCAGGTGGTGTCGGTCCCATAGGAGCCATTCGCAGCTGTAACAACTTTGTCCTCGTCCTGGGAGGATTCATCGTCTTCATCATAGCGGTACCAATAGTCCTTTGTCGTTTGCCCCAACTTACCTCAAATTTTGCAGCACAGTGTCGTGGAATTGTCACGGCAGATGTCCTAGCAAAAGGACTTAGTCGTGGAGACATGGCAACAGGGTTGGCTTAAAGGGGTTAAACGGGACAAAGGACACAAGGAGTTTATACTAGTTCGGCCCCTTGCGACGAAGATAAAGGCCCAATCCAGTTTCAGGTGGTATTGCTTATGTCTCGATTACCAGGGAGCGAATACGCTTGACCTAGCTTTCAATTTGTTGTCTCTTGCCCTAAACCGCCGCCGGGTCGTCCCTTTATATACTCAGGTTGACGCCCTACGGCTTACAGAGACCCGAGCCAGTTCATAACAACGTGTCCGACTTGATGACCAAATACACATGCCTTACAATACAAGTCATACATATACGGTAGTTTACACCTACGGGCCTTAAGCCGCCTTTGGGCCTTGGGCTCTTAGTAAGTCATCTTCATGAACCACCATCTCCGATACCTTCATGGGCTTCATGATAATGAACCACTATTGGTATAACCCGGCCCCTCCTGGGCGGGTCATACCTAATAGTTATATCCCCAACATTAGGCCCCAGGTTGATTTGAACTTATTCATGTCAATCTTCAACACTTAGGAAAAATCCTTCTTCACCTGTTCTCACAAGATATTGTAACCCGCCATGACATCAACTCCTGGAATTTCGAAGACCCACCATGATGTCATATGTTATTAATTTGCACAATACCCAACATATCTTAACGGATCCTTATCTTTAATAACCATCTCGAAAATTGAGGCATCACATATCCATTTTTGGTCTCCTCGATTCCCGCGCATGTCAGTTACCCTTCCATCCTTATAAATAGGGCCAGGGGTCCCTTTCTATTCTCCCCCTTGCCTCTTCTTCCTCACATCTTCACGACACACCTGCACGCCTGAGCATCGTCACCGCCGAACTCGTCAGCTTCCTCAACTCCGGCCGCTCCATCGACCTGAACGAGACCAGAGCAGCTGCGACATCTCTCCATTGTTCAGTGGATCCAGTAAGTGCCTCTCCTTTTTCCACTATAGATCTTACATTAGGGTTTCTCGAAGTTCTTGAGAGTTCATCCTTGTTCTTCGCTGCAACTGGCAACTTTGATCCAAACTTAACACTTCTCCTGCACGACGGCAACCATGATACTTATTTCTGTTGTTAGATCATCTCCTTCGTGTAAGAAAAAACCAACCTGAACATATGTACTGCTTGAGCACTTTAATTTAGGTCAAAAATATTTTCCATTATCCGAAGTGTCGTAGCTTCGAAATCCTAGCATCAATCTGTGAAACTTGTTTGCTTCAACACTTAGTAGAACTCGCTCTTGACAAATCTTGAAGAAGAAAACCGGGCGAAGGCGACGGACCTGGAGAAGGCCCGGGTGGCTGCCAAGGAAGCCCGCTCCAAAATTAGAGCGATGAAGGAGGAGCTGAATCAAGCTGCGGATATCGTTTCTGGGAAGCCCTTCTTGTTGCGGACTAAGTTCGGAGATCCGAAATATGCTCCTCTGGACCGGCTATGGAGTTCTGCGGACGAGTACATGGATTTGGCTGCAAGTGTTGTTGATGCGGCCGAGTACTTCAAGGATCAGAAAGGTCCCGACGTGGAGAAGCTATTATGGTCACAGTTTCACGCTCCAGTCCGTCCGCTGTTGCTGAATGAGCGATTGACCGGTTGGGCCGAGCTCCATAGGTTGTCCGAACTTGCCATGAGGTCTGTTGTGGATCACCTGTGGCCGGGAGGGCCAACGCCGAGTAGCTATTTTAGCTTAGTGCAATAATTCCTTGAAGCTGTGCCACACATCGATGCTGTAAAGAGATCAGCTTGCATAGAAGGTGCGCAGATGGCCCTTGCCCGTGTCAAAACATACTGGGTGGAGATGGAGGCCACCACTGTTGCGGCACAGGGTTAGGCTATAGGCCGAGTTGCTGCCGAGCACTACTTTGAAGAAGTCCTTGAAGGTGCTCATTTGATAGAGGCTCAATGCTCGAAGAATATTATTTTCCAGTGACATGTAGTCCAATTGTACAAACAATGTTTTTCTGAATTAATCAAGGCTGTATTTATACTTTTGCCCGAAAGTACTATGATGCCTCCTGTGCGGCCGTTTATGTATATATGTATATAACCTGAAAGTTTGCAGTCGTCGGCTTCCGCCCCCACGCATATAATGTGGGGGTGTTCGCAAAAGATGCATATCCACACTTGATCCAACGTCTTGGTCCATTAAGGAGGTGATAGCGTAGCGAACGAGGCAATCAGACTATATTGCTTTAACACTTTCACTTAGCCATAGGAGTTTGACAGTGGGGCTACTATATAGCCCCTGGTACTTCTGCGCTCGTCCGAATACGGGGCGCGTACGTACATG
Organism: Triticum aestivum; assembly: GCF_018294505.1. Classification (NCBI taxonomy): domain Eukaryota; kingdom Viridiplantae; phylum Streptophyta; class Magnoliopsida; order Poales; family Poaceae; genus Triticum; species Triticum aestivum. Next base: position 473,264,835 of record NC_057797.1, on the reverse strand, counting down.
ACCGGGAAACGGCCCTTCGTTAATGCGGAGGAATCCCGAAGATTCCGATTAGTCATCGAGTGGTTGACCAGTCTCTCGCTATATCATGACAGTCAGTTTTCGGCTTTCTCTACTGAGGTGCTCATCTGGATGAACCAGGGCACAATCGCAGTAGTTCTCCTAGTGCTACCTTAGCCGATATAACGGAACATAAGGTACCAAAATGTGGGAGCCGGGCAAACCCAACATTTGACCAAAGACATGATTCGGAGCTGATGCATATAGGGCCAAACTCGAGACGCCGAACACTCCCTAAGGTGTTTGGTCTTTATAACAGATAATGGGTTAAACAATGCCCTTTATAAGAAACCCCATGTGTCTAGGTACGTGCAAAATCCTGGCGTGGCCACATGCCAATAACGTCGACATCCTTCTCGGTTGGATGGAGTATCCGGAGGATGTGAGCAACAAGAGACAGTAAAAAAGGTTTACGCAGGGCCTTAATCTAAAAAGAAACCTTCGCGCGGGTCCCTGCTGCACATCTGCACCTGTGTCTCTGTTGTGCCATGTCCTGGACGGGTGTCGCACGATTGCAACCTGCAAAAGGAAAGAATTTAGGTGCCGAAAAGAAGAATAAGTTATCAGAATTCCAGAGAAGCCTAGTTGAGCCGGGCTGGCCCTGATTATACGCGGGAAGCCCATGGTATCATTTTATGAGGGTTTGAAAACCAATCTCATGCATGTATGATGGGACGCCAGACTCGTCTAGCCGTGTCTGTGGTCTTGATGACCTGCCATTTTTCTGGTTGGTGAGGCCGCCTAGTGTGCAACTGTTAGAGCCGCCGGGTCCTCTTCCGTACGTGAAGGATGGTTGGTATTTCCGCTAACTATAATGACGCCTCGTGGATCGGGCAGCTTGAGCTTGAGAAAAGCATAATGCAGTATTGTGTTAAAATGAGCGAAAGCCGCCCTTCCGAGAAGTGCTTGAAAATCACTTCAGAATGGAGCGATGTGAAAAGTTAATGTTTCATTTCGGAAGTTATCGGGAGAACCGAATACCACCTATAGTAGTAGAGAGCCCGTGAAGTGGGCCTCTTGGCCTGGTATTACTCCCTTGAAGGTAGTATTACTGTGGCTTATTTGTGTCGGGTCTATCCCCATTTTGCGGACTGTGTCCTGATATATCAGATTGAGATCACTGCCGCCGTCCATGAGGACCCTTGTGAAATGGTACCCGTTTATTATTGGGTCTAACACCAAGGCCGTCAGTCCTTCGCGCTGGATATGTGTATCATGATCCCTACGATCAAAAGTGATCGGGCAGGCCAACCAGGGGTTGGACCTAGGGGTGACGGGCTCTATGGCGCGTGTGTGCCGGAGTGCGTGATTGCCTTTCCTCCTTGTCACATGGATCACATTTACTGCTTTAACCTACGGTGGGAACTTTTTCTGTCCTCCGGCGCTTAGCTGGCGAGGTTCATCCTCGTCTTTGCTTGGTGTCTCTTCACCTTTGTGTTCGGCGTTTAGCTTACCGGCCTTCTTAAAGACCCAACATTCTCTGTGGGTATGAATTGCAGGTTTGTCTGGGGTGCCGTGGATCTGACAGAGTTTGTCAAGAATTTTGTTTAGGACAGATTGTCCTTCTCTGCTGCCTTTGAAAGGCTTTTTCCGTTGACCTGGTCGGGAGCCCCTGAATCCGGCGTTTACCGCCGTATTATCTGGGCTACCTTCTTTATTTCGACGCTTGTTTTTGTTGCATCGTGATTTACCATTGCCATCCCTTACTTCGGATGTGCTTGGGTCGCTGGTGCTGCTACGGGCCAACCAGCTGTCCTCGCCCACACAAAAGCGGGTCATGAGGCTTGTTAGGGCTGCCATTGTTCTTGGTTTTTCTTGACCGAGGTGTCTGGCGAGCCATTCATCTCGGACGCTGTGTTTAAAAGCTGTTAAGGCTTCGGCGTCCGGACAGTCGACTATTTGGTTCTTCTTGGTAAGGAACCTGTTCCAAAGCTTTTGGGCGGACTCTCCGGATTGTTGAATTATATGACTTAAATCGTCTGCATCCGGCGGTTGGACATAAGTCCCTTGAAAATTGGCCCGGAAAGCGTCCTCGAGCTCCTCCCAACTTCCAATTGAGTTTTCGGGGAGGCTTTTCAGCCAGTGCCTAGCTATCCCTTTAAGCTTGAGGGGCAAGTATTTAATGGCATTGAGATTGTCTCCACGAGCCATATGAATATGGAGGATGAAGTCCTCTATCCAGACTCCAGGGTCTGTGGTTCCGTTGTACGCCTCTATGTTTACTGGTTTGAATCCTTCTGGGAATTCGTGATCCAGCACCTCATCAGTGAAACATAGTGGGTGTGTGGTACCCCTGTATTGGGATGCGCCATAGTGTTCAGACGGTTTGTTGTATTCGGCGCTGGTTGTGTACCATAGCGCGCTTCCTAGAACCATAGATGGATCTGGTCGCGCCGGATTTTTGACGCAAGTTCTCACGCAGAATGTGTGTTGACTTATGTGTGTCTTTGTTAGCCGCTCTATCGCATTCACAGGGTGGTGGATCCGGCCAGTTGGCCATATCATTTATTGGCTGTATGGGCTCTAAGGCCTCCTCGTCGAATTCTGGCAATAGCTTGCGCTTTGGATAGCTATTTGGGTGGTAGCTTCTACCATACTTTGTTACTTTGTTCCACTTGATGTTGAGCGTATCTTGTGCGACCTTGAGCCTTTGCTTCTGTTTCTTCAGGCTTCTCGCTGTGGCAGTAAGCCTCCTGCGGAGGTTCTCTTGCTCCAAGTGTGTTTCCGGGATGATGGGTGTATCATCGTCCGGACTGTTTTCTTCCCTAGATGGGGATTGATGATTCTTATCTTCGGCGTCATCGTGTTCGGACGTCGGATCCATACTAGGTTTGTTTTTTGCATCTTGATCATTTTCTGCCACCAGGGTGGTGCAGTTGTCGTCTTTTCCGGAGTCGCGTGGACTATTGTTATCGCTGTTTTTGCTATGGTGGGACTTAGGGTGGAACCGCTGATGTCGGCGCTTGGGTTGCTTCTTGGAGGGGTTATCCTCCACTTTCTCGTCGCCATTGGCTTCGTTGGGGGTGTCCACCATGTACACGTCATGTGATGAAGTAGCAGTCCAGCGCCCTGTGGGCGGCGGTTCCGGTTCGTCTCCGGCTTCGTCGTCCATACCGTCGAAGTCCTCGGAGACGAAGTCGAGGAGGTCGGTTAAGTCGTCGACAGTGGCTACTAAGTGGGTGGGGGGTGGGCGGCGAATTTCTTCGTCGTCTGCATCCCATTCTAGTCGGACATAGTTTGGCCAAGGTTCTCTTGACAAGGAGAGAGACCTTAATGAATTTAGCACATCTCCAAAAGGTGAGTGCTGAAAAATATCCACGGAGGTGAACTCCATGATCGGCGCCCAGTCGGACTTGACGGGCGCGGATACAAGCGGCTCGGAGTCCGTGACCGAAGATGAATCCAGTGGTTCAGCAACACAGCTCTCGTAAGGGGTGAAGTCAGTATCCGGCTCTATCGCCACTGAGAGTGCGGCCTCCATGGCGGGGTCCATCCCTCCGCTCTCGGATGGCGTGACCCACTCCGGATTGATGGACGGAGTAGCTGCGGATGCGATCTCCTGAATATTGTCCGACGACAGAGTTACGTCATGCTCGTCAAGACTGTATGACACGTATGACATGGGCTCGAATCCGTCGAAGATCAAGTCTCCGTGGATGTCGGCCGTGTAGTTCAAGTTTCCAAATCTGACCTGGTGGCCAGGGGCGTAGCTCTCAATCTGCTCCAGATGGCCAAGCGAGTTGGCCCATAGTGCAAAGCCGCCGAATATGAAGATCTGTTCGGGGAGGAAAGCCTCACCCTGGACCGCATCGCTAGCGATGATCGAAGGAGCCATCGAGCCTTATGGTGACGACACAGAGGAACTCTCAATGAAAGCACCAATGTCGGTGTCAAAACCGGCGGATCTCGGGTAGGGGGTCCCGAACTGTGTGTCTAAGGCGGATGATAACAGGAGGCAAGGGACGCGACATTTTACCCAGGTTCAGGCCCTCTTGATAGAGGTAAAACCCTACATCCTGCTTGATTGTTCTTGATGATATCAGTATTACAAGAGTAGATCTACCACGAGATCAGAGAGGCTAAACCCTAGAAGCTAGTCTATGGTATGATTGTATGTTGTCCTACGGACTAAAACCCTCCAGTTTATATAGACACCGGAGGGGGCTAGGGTTACACAATGTCGGTTACAAAGGAGGAGATATACATATCCGTATTTCCTAGCTTGCCTTCCACGCCAAGTAGAGTCCCATCCGGACACAGGACGAAGTCTTCAATCTTGTATCTTCATAGTCCAATAGTCCGGCCAAAGGATATAGTCCGGCTGTCCGGAGACCCCCTAATCCAGGACTCCCTCAGTGTACCTCATCATGAGTTTTGCAAGAGGGTACAATAGTGATCCAGGAGTGGATCACTGGACAATGGTCATTATTATCCATAGTGGAATAAGGGCATGTTTCTCGGTTATGGAGGTGACAAAAGGTTCATCGTAAAGGGTTACATCGATGCAAGTTTTGACACTGAGCCAGATGACTCTAAGTCTCAATCTGGATACATATTGAAAGTGGGAGCAATTAGCTAGAGTAGCTCCGTGCAAAGCATTGTAGACATAGAAAATTTGCAAAATACATACGGCTCTGAATGTGGCAGACCCGTTGACTAAATTTCTCTTACAAGCAAAACATGATCACTCTTTGGGTGTTAATCATATAGCGATGTGAACTAGATTATTGACTCTAGTAAACCCTTTGGGTGTTAGTCACATGGAGATGTGAACTAATCACATAAAGATGTGAACTATTGATGTTAAATCACATGACGATGTGAACTAGATTATTGACTCTAGTGCAAGTGGGAGACTGAAGAAAATATGCCCTAGAGGCAATATAAAGTTGTTATTTATATTTCCTTATATCATAATAAATGTTTATTATTCATGGTAGAATTGTATTAACCGGAAACTTAGTACATGTGTGAATACATAGACAAACAGAATGTCACTAGTATGCCTTTACTTGACTAGCTCGTTGAATCAATGATGGTTATGTTTCCTAACCATAGACATGAGTTGTCATTTGATTAAATGGGATCACATCATTAGAGAATGATGTGATTGACTTTGCCCATCCGTTAGCTTAGTACGATGATCGTTTAGTTTGTTGCTATTACTTTCTCCATAACTTATACATGTTCCTATGACTATGAGATCATGCAACTCCTGAATATCGGAGGAACACTTTGTGTGCTACCAAACGTCACAACATAACTAGGTGATTATAAAGGTCCTCTACAGGTGTCTCCGATGGTGTTTGTTGAGTTGGCATAGATCGAGATTAGGATTTGTCACTTCGATTGTCGGAGAGGTATCTCTGGGCCCTCTCGGTAATGCACATCACTATACGCCTTCCAAGCAATGTGACTAATGAGTTAGTTATGGGATGATGCGTTACGGAACAAGTAAAGAGACTTGACGGTAACGAGATTGAACTGGGTATTTAGATACCGACGATCGAATCTCAGGCAAGTAACATACTGATGACAAAGGGACCAACGTATGTTGTTATGCGGTTTGACCGATAAAGATCTTCGTAGAAAATGTAGGAACCAATATGAGCATCTAGGTTCCGCTATTGGTTATTGACTGGAGATGAGTCTCGGTCATGTCTACATAGTTCTCGAACCCGTCAGATCCGCACGCTTAACATTTTGTGACGATTTGTATTATGAGTTATGTGATTTGATGACCGAAGTTTGTTTGGAGTCCCAGATGAGATTGGGGACATGACGAGGAGTCTCGAAATGGTCGAGACATAAAGATCAATATATTGGAAGGCTATATTCGGACATCGGAAAGGTTCTGAGTAATTCGGGTATTTTTTGGAGTAGCAGAGAGTTACGGGAATTCGTATTGGGCTTTAATGGGCCATACGGGAAAGGAGAGAAAGGCCTCAAGGGTGGTCCGAATTGGACTAGGGAAAGGGGGCTCCCCTTCCTTCCTTCTCCTTCTTCCTTCCCCTTTTCCTATTCCATGTGAGAGGTGGAATCCTACTAGGACTAGGGAGTCCTAGTAGGACTCCACACTTTGGGGGTGCCCTATGAGGGCCGGCCTCCTCCTCCCTCCATCCATTATATACATGGCCAGGGGCCACCCCATAGACACACAAGTTGATCATTGATCTCTTAGCCGTGTGCAGTGCCCCCCTCCACCATAATCCACCTCGGTCCTATCATCGTAGTGCTTAGGAGAAGCCCTGCGACAGTAGCATCATCATCACCGTCATCACGCCGTCATGATGACGAAGCTCTCCCTCGACACTCAGCTACATCGAGAGTTCGTGGGACGTCACCGAGCCAAACGTGTGCAGATCGCGGAGGTGCCGTACTTTCGGTACTAGGATCGGTCGATCGTGAAGACGTGCGACTACATCAACCGCGTTGTCATAACGCTTCCGCTTACGGTCTACGAGGGTACATGGACAACACTCTTCCCCTCTCGTTGCTATGCATCATCATGATCTCGCGTGTGCGTAGGATTTTTTTTGAAATTACTGTGTTACCCAACATAGTAATGCTATGTTCTCTTTGATGAACACACCTATGTTTGAACAGGAAGCCCCCAAGTGTTTTGTAAGCATGGCATATGAGCCAGACCAAGAGGGATATTCATAGCTATGCTTCAAATATGAGCAGGAAACCCCCAAGTGGTTTGTGAGCCTGGCGTATGAGCCAGACCAAGAGGGATATTCACATCTATGCTTCAAATATGAGCAGGAAGCCCCCAAGTGGTCATAATTGTGGAATTGCACTGATCAAGAGGGATTTTCATAGCTATGCTTCGAATATGAGCAAGAAGCCCCCAAGTGACCATAATTGTGGCATTGCGCCGATCAAGAGGGATATTCACACCTATGCTTCGAATACGAGCAAGAAGCCCCCAAATGACCATAATTGTGGCATTGCACCGATCAAGAGGGATATTCACAGCTATGTTTCGAATACGAGCAGGAAGCCCCCAAATGACCATAATTGTGGCATTGCGCTGATCAAGAGGGATATTCACAGCTATGCTTCGAATACGAGCAGGAAGCCCCCAAATGACCATTTGCAGTAAAAGAAAACTTATTATCCTTTGAGATGAAATGAACAGAGACCCTGTATTAGCAGGGGTGCCATCTTTATTATAATCATCATAATATATACATTGTCAAGATATGTACATTGTAAGAGCTAGCGGCTCAAGTGTAGTAAGGCCGAAGATGAGCAATATTCCACGGCCGACGGGTCTCCTCCTCCGACATGCATGAGTCCTTGTGGTCTCAAACATCAACAAGGTAGTATGATCTATTGTTCAGATTCTTGATGACCACAAAAGGCCCTTCCCAAGGTGGGGATAGCTTATGCATATCAGTTTGATCCTGAATAAGCCGGAGCACCAAGTCACCTTCTTGAAAGGTTCTGGTCTTAACCCGGTGGCTGTGATAGCGATGCAGATCTTGTTGATAAATCGTTGATCGAGCTGCCACGAGGTCACGCTCCTTGTCTAACAGGTCAAGTGCATCTTGACGTGCCTTTTCATTATCAGCTTCAACATAAGCCACCACACGGGGTGAGTCATGACGGATGTCACTAGGGAGAACCGCCTCTGCTCCGTAAACCATGAAGAAAGGCGTGTAACCTGTAGATCTGTTAGGGGTAGTATTGATACTATATAATACTGAGGGTAACTCCTCCACCCAACAACCTGGCGTCCTCTGCAAAGGGACCATAAGCCGGGGCTTGATACCTCTCAGGATTTCTTGATTAGCTCTCTCTGCTTGACCATTAGACTTGGGGTGAGCCACTGATGATACATCAAGCCGGATTTGCTCACGTTGACAAAATTCCTCCATGGCACCCTTGGATAGATTAGTGCCATTATCAGTTATAATATTGTGGGCAAAACCAAAATGGAAAATCACCTTTTTCATGAATTGAACCGCCGTCGCCGCAACACATTTACTGAATGGCTCTGCTTCCACCCACTTCGTAAACTTATCCAACACCATCAGGAGGTGCGTCTTTTTGTCCTTGGACCTTTTGAAAGGCCCAACCATATCAAGCCCCTAGACTGCAAACGGCCAAGTAATTGGAATCATCCTCAATTCTTGAGCCGGCACATGAGTGCGCCGTGAGAACTTCTGACAACCATCACATCTACTGACTAGATCCTCTACATCAGCGTGCGCCGTCAGCCAATAGAACCCATGAAGAAAAGCCTTGGCTACGAGAGATTTAGACCCGGCATGATGACCACAATCCCCTTCATGAATCTCTCGTAAAATCCCACAGCCTTCTTCAGGAGAAACACAGCGTTGAAATGCCCTTGTGACACTACGATGATGCAATTCTCCATTGACAATAGTCATTGACTTAGACCGCCGGGTTATCTGTCTGGCCAAAGTTTCATCCTCAGGTAACTTGCCCCGGGTCATATAAGCCAAATAGGGAACTGTCCTATCAGGAATAGCATGAAGAGCCACCACCAGCTGTACCTCCGGGTCAGGAATAGTAAGATCCTCCTCCGTAGGCAATTTGACAGAAGGGTTATGCAGAATATCCAGGAAAGTGTTAGGTGGCACCGGCTTACGCTGAGACCCTAACCGGCTTAAAGCATCAACCACCTCATTTTTCCTGCGATCAGCATGTTCCACTTGATAACCCTAGAAGTGACCTGCGATAGCATCAACCTCTCGGTGATAAGCCACCATGAGTGGATCTTTAGAATCCCAAGTGCCAGAAACTTGCTGAGCTACCAGATTTGAGTCGCCAAAGCACCTCACCTAGCTTAAGTTCATCTCCTTAGCCATCTGAAGACCATGGAGCAAGGCCTCATATTCAGCTGCATTGTTAGTACAAGGGAATATCAACCGGAGAACATAAGAAAATTTATCACCTCGTGGGGAAGTCAAACAACTCCAGCCCCCGAGCCTTCCAACTGTCTGGACCCATCAAAGTGAATAGTCCAATATGTGTTATCTGGCTTCTCCTCAGGCATCTGCAACTCTGTCCAATCATTGATGAAATCCACAAGTGCTTGAGATTTGATGGATGTACGAGGCACATACTTTAAACCATGAGGTCCAAGCTCGATGGCCCATTTGGCTACCCGACCTGTGGCTTCTCTGTTTTGGATGATATCCCCTAAAGGGGAAGAACTAACCACAGTGATAGGATGACCCAGAAAATTCTGCTTAAGCTTCCGGCTAGCCATAAAAACCCCATACACAAGCTTCTGCCAATGTGGATACCTTTGTTTGGACTCAATAAGGACTCCACTGATATAGTAAACCGGCCGTTGAGCCAGCTATTCTTTGCCTGTTTCCTTCCTTTACACCACAATGGTAACACTAATAGCTCGACTATTGGCAGCCACATATAACAGCAAAGGCTCTTTATCAATGGGTGCCGCAAGAACGGGCGGCCCAGCCAACTGTTTCTTCAAGTCCTCAAATGCTTGATTAGTGATAACCCACAAGTATAGGGGATCAATTGTAGCCTCCTTTGATAAGTAAGAGAGTCGAACCCAACGAGGAGCTAAAGGTAGAACACATATTCCCTCAAGTTCTATCGACCACTGATATAACTCTAAGCACGCTTAACGTTTGCTTTACCTAGAACAAGTATGAAACTAGAAGTACTTTGTAGGTGTGATAGGATAGGTTTGCAAGATAATAAAGAGCATGTAATAAAAGCTAGGGGCTGTTTAGATGAAGACACAACTAAGTTATTTTTAGTAGTGAGCTTGTTGTCACAAGAAAGTTATTTGTCCCTAGGCAATCGATAACTGGACCGTTAATCATTATTGCAATTTTATTTAAGGAAGAGGCATAAGCTAACATACTTTCTCTTCTTGGATCATATGCACTTATGATTGGAACTCTAGCATGCATCCACAACTACTAAAGATCATTAAGGTAAAACCCAACCATAGCATTATAAGGCATCAAGTCCTCTTTATTCCCATACGCAAACAACCTACTTACTAGGGTCTGTGTTTCTATCACTCACGCCACCCACCATAAGCAAATCATGAACATATTGCAAACCCCATAGCGGAGATCCCTCATGCTTGTGCGACACAGAGAGCACCATAGGACAGCACCAATAATAAAACATGCAACTCAAACCAATCACGATCATCAATTAACCCATAGGACAAAACAGATCTACTCAAACATCATAGGATAGCCATACATCATTGGGAAATAATATATAGCGTTGAGCACCATGTTTAAGTAGAGATTACTGTAACGCCCTCGATGCGGCTATATCTCCCACGTGTCGAAGCACGACTTAGAGGCATAACCGCATTGAAAGCAATGTCGCAAGTGAGGTAATCTTCACACAACCCATGTAATACATAAGGGAAAGAGATACATAGTTGGCTTACAATCGCCACTGCACACAAATACATGAATAAAGCATTACATCAACCAGATACAATCAAGGTCCGACTATGGAACCAAAATAAAAGAAGACTACCCCAAATGCTACACAGATCCCCGATCGTCCCAACTGGGCTCCACTACTGATCGACTAGAACGAAACAACACAAAGGACAAGATCTTCATAGAGCTCCTCTTTGAGCTTGGTTGCGTCATCTGCACGGTATCCTCGGTACCTGCAAGATGGTTTTGGAAGTATCTGTGAGTCACGGGGACTCAGCAATCTCACACCCTCGCGATCAAGACTATTTAAGCTTAAAGGAAGGGTAAAAGGTATGAGGTGGAGCTGCGGCAAGCGACTAGCATATATGGTGGCTAACATACGCAAATGAGAGCGAGAAGAGAAGGCAAAGCACGATCGAACAACTAAGATCAAGAAGTGATCCTAGAACAACCTACGTCAAGCATTACTCCAACACCGTGTTCACTTCCCGGACTCCGCCGAGAAGAGACCATCACGGTTACACACGCGGTTGATGTATTTAAATTACGATCAACTTTAGGTTCTCTACAACCGGACATTAACAAATTCCCATCTGCCCATAACCGCGGGCATGGCTTTCGAAAGTTCAAATCCCTGCAGGGGTGTCCCAACTTAGCCCATCACAAGCTTTCATGGTCAATGAAGGATATTCCTTCTAGCGGGAAGATCCGATCAGACTCGAAATCCCGGTTACAAGACATCCTCGACAATGGTAAAACAAGTCCAGCAAGACCACCCGATGCGTCGACATCCCGATAGGAGCTGCACATATCTCGTTCTCAGGGCAACACCAGATAAGCAATCCGTACAACTAAAACCATCCCTCGAGTTTCCCCGAGGTGGCGCTGCAAGGGGCTCTAGTTTGGACCAACACTTAGACAAGCACTGGCCCGGGGGGGTTAAGTAAAGATGACCCTCGGGATGCGCGACTCCCAAGGGAAAAAGGCTAGGTGGCGAATGGTAAAACCAAGGTTGGGCCTTGCTGGAGGAGTTTTATTCAAGGCGAACTGTCAAGGGGTTCCCATTATAACCCAACCGCTTAAGGAACGCAAAATCCGGGAACATAACACCGATATGACGGAAACTAGGGCGGTAAGAGTGAAACAAAACACCAGGCATAAGGCCGAGCCTTCCACCCTTTACCAAGTATATAGATGCATTAATTAAATAAAAGATATTGTGATATCCCAACAAAATATCCATGTTCCAAACATGTAACAAGCTCCAATCTTCACCTGCAACTAACAACGCTATAAGAGGGGCTGAGCAAAGCGGTAACATAGCCAAACAACGGTTTGCTAGGACAAGGTGGGTTAGAGGCTTGGTTCAACAATATGGGAGGCATGATAAGAAAGTGGTAGGTATCACAGCATAGGCATAGCAAAAGAGCGAGCATCTAGCAAGCAAAGATAGAAGTGATTTCGGGGGTATGGTCATCTTGCCTGAAATCCTGCAAGGAAGAAGAATGAGTCCATGAAGAAGACAAACGGACGTAGTCGAACGGTCCTCACAAACACGACATTATCGGAATCAACCCAAAGAAGCAACACCGGAAAGAAAGCAAAAAACATAGTAAACAATCATCACATAAGCATGGCACGATGCACAAACAAGTATGATGCATGTCCGGTTTAATGAGGCATGGCAAAGAGCACAAACAACCCTACAAATTAAGTGGAGCTCAACATGCAACGAGTTGCATATTGACGGAACACCACGTGACTTATTTAGTTCACTCTCATTTATGTACCCAACAAGTTTAAATGTTGATTAACATGGCAAGAGGTGAAGCATAATGAAACTATCTATCTAGGCAAGTTTAAATGAGGCCGGAAACAACGAACAACAATTCCGGTAAAACCCCATATGCATATTTTGAGGTTTGGAACTGTTCTGCCCTAAACACAATTTTAGAGTTATTAAACATGCAAAGTAAGGCCACCATGTTAAACAAGGCATTTTTCTACCCCATTTACATATAAAGTTTATTAAATTCCGAGTTATGTTTATTAAGATATGAAATAAATCATTTTAGCAAGTTAATTAAGCAAGTTTAAACAAACAACATCTTAAGTATTTTAAACATGGATGAAAATGACATATTATGAAACTAGATGAAGAACTAAGCATATTTCATATATAAATTGTTTTAATTCGATGCACGGTTATTAGGTTATTATATGCATGAAGTTTAGGGGCTTTTTGTAAATCTGCGTTCTCTGAAAAAAAGGAAAAATGTATTATGGAAAAAAACATGTCGGGCCGGATCTGCTCTCACCATGGGCCAGGCCCAGTTCGGCACAACAGAGGAGGAGAAGGGCCGGCCCAGGGAACGGAGGGCGCTGCCTGAGCCGGGGCGAGGCCGGCCCACACGCGTGCGAGGGAGGCAGCCCAGGCGATGCTCGTCCTCTGCTCGACAGAGCCAGAACGGCAGAGCTGAAGGTCAACGGCGAGGCGGCAGCGGGTCTCAGCGCGGCAACGGTGAACTGGGGTCATCGGAATCCGAGGCGGTAGGTCGAGGCATCGGCGGATCCGAGCGGTGAAGGCCGTTCGCGCCGACGGACTTGGCGGATCGAGGTCGGGGAAGGCCCTGGCGACCATGGGGGGGCTTGACGGTCTTTTGCGACTCCGACAGCCAGGTGATGAACGACGAGGAGGAGGAAGGGCACGCTGGTAGAAGCCAACAGGAGGATGTCCGGTGGAGAGCAGAGGCCACACGACGAGCGGCACGGGAACAAAGACTGGGCGCGGGTCCAGAGGCAAGGGTGGCTGCTCCAGTCGCCGGCGTGGTCCTGTGAGAGAGAGAGAAGTGAGGCACCAGAGATGCTACAGAGAGAGGGAGAGAGAGCAGCGGGGAAGAAGAGAGGCGACGAGGAGCTGCACAAGGCCGGGGCAACGACATGAGGCCGAGCGCTCCTGCTCGGCCACGGGCGTGGAAAGAGATGAGGGTAAGCGCTGCCTCATGCTGCTGCTGGTGAGGAAAACAAGGGAGAGGGTGGCGGAGGTTGGTTGGGCGTGGAAAATTGAGGAGGAGCAGTGGTGATGGTGGTTTTTTGGATCGGGAGGGGATTGGTTCGATGGGACAACGAGGAGGAGACTAGGGGAGGTTTGTGGTTGGCTGCAGTGTTGATTGGTGGATTCGGAATCGGGAGGGATCCCAAGGATGAATTTTTGGAGCGACGGCGGCAGGGAGGAATGATGGGACAGACTCCCTAGACATTAGGGTTGGCCTAAATATATAGCAATGAGATAAAGGGCTATTTGGACACTCCGATTTAGATCGGACGGTCGAAACAAAAAGGTTGGGGAGTCCAAATAAAGAAATGGAGACGTTTTGTAGATGTTTGGGGATGATCCGGACACAACGGTGGCAATAGTCCGGGTCGGGTCCGGGGAAGTTTCGGACACGCACGTGAGGGGTCGGTTGGAACTTGTGGGCTGTGCAGAAGGGCTCGAGCTGAGAGAAGAGAAGAGAGAGAGGCCCGACGACTATTTTCGGAGACCGAAAATGTCCGACGTTTGACCGACTATATTGCTGCTATAGATATCTGTTGGGGCATCAAACGAGCTCCGATTGCGATGAAACTTGGCAGGCGGTCTACCTAAACTATAACAAGACTGCACGCCAACTCTCATCCCATTCCGAGAACATTTTCCGGCCACTTATAAAATACTATTTCGGACGTGCCGCGGGCGCGTGCAAGTGTGGTTGGGCTCAGAATGGACAACAGAGAGAACTCGGAGAACCCGGATGAATGCAAGTTTTAAAACATGATGATGCAATGCACATGATGACATGATAAGATGCAACACGCAAGCAAATGACATGGCAACAACAGCGAATAACAGGAAGACACCTGGAACACGGTCTCGGGGCATTACAACACTCCACCACTACAAGAGGATCTCGTCCCGAGATCTAGGATGGCACCGGAGGGAAAACGGAAGAGAAAAGAGAAGAGGTAAAACTAAGTTGCTTCTTTGACAAACGAGTGAAACCAAAGAACCTTGAAAAGGTTAAGCAATTTCGAGAAAAAATACAACGGAGATGAGCGAAGTTGAAAGCACTCCGTTAGGAAAGAGGAACTAGGAAGAACAAAGTTGAAAGCACTCCGGTAGGGAAGAGTAATAAGGAAGAAACAAATTCGGGCAGCACTCCGAATGAAAAGAAATACAAGGCTTGATAAGGCGAAAAGAACTTGAGCAAAAGGGACAGAACACTCCGGTTAAATGGATAAGCAAAAGAAAGAAGCATGATCTTGACAAAACAAAATGATGGGTTGAAAAGAGCAACATCGCAATGTCTCTGGAAGAGAGAAATCGATGATAGATCATAGAGATAAAAGAATGTAGAAGAAAAAGCCAACTTCTGCTACAAAAGAGCTTGAAAGGTGTCCTTAGGAGAAGGGTCGAACGGAGTTGTTGGAACACCAACAACGATAGGATAAGCTTGAAATGGGCTTATGGAAAGCATCTCAAATTTATGAGGTGATAACCTGCCACTCACGGAAAAAGATTGGATTGATAAGAGCAGGAGACGAGAAACTATTTCAGCGGGAGGATAAAGAAGAACTTGGGTCCTATATGAGCACCATAAATAGCAACAATCCTTAGGGACGGTTTTAGGTGAAATGTAGCCCAAGATAATTCCAACGAAGGGATTGATGGATTAAAATACCTCATTCTTAACAACATGTGAATCATGAAACATGAACTCAAGTTATGAAGAATGCCATAGCACCACCTCAAATGATACTGTAAAAAGAATTGCACTCCGGATTGCAAGATGACGAATGCTTGAGCTCCTCTGAAAACAATGTTGATGAACACTTCGAGAAGGAAATTAAATCTTTGCTGAAACCATCATGTAGAACCTTCATGAAGAACTCTGGTAACAAAAGAATGATCAAACAGAAGGAAAGAGAAGTTGAAAACACAAGGTGAATCCTTGTACCGATTTAGATGAATCTCCGTGATGAAATAGTTGAAAAAGGTTGGAACTCCGGGAGAAAGAGAAGATGAAAAATTGAAATATGGAATTTGATGAGCCTCCGGAATAAGGAATTAATCACTTGGATGAAGCAAGAATAAGAATTACGTTATACGTATCCTTCACCAATTTAAATTGATGACAAGCAACAGATTTGACATATTACTAATTCTCGTAGAAAGGATTAAGATAGATATAGCATCAACTTGGGAAGGTCTTCAACGAATCACCGGTCGGGTTGAAACAACGAGAAAATTGGTATGACAACCATGGAAGAGAATCTTGAACGAACCACCGTAAGAAATGAAAATGAACGAAGTAGGGGTGAATCACCGGTAAGAATTAGCAAATGAACGAAGATATATGAGAGTTTAGATATAAGAGAACGAAGAGATCATGAACTGATTAGAGAATATTTGAATGATGCCCCGGTAAGATTTGGGGAACGAGAGCTGAAAGCTGAGAATGAATAACTCTGAGATGATGGACTCTGGATGATCAAACTGAAAAGACTCCTGAATTGCTCCGGATAGGTGAAAAGAAATCTCACAATCGAAGAGAATTATGAGAGGATGCCAACAAGCTAGAATCACGAATCTTTGAAGAGAATGGAGCAAGATTGAGAGAAAAGTCTTCTTCGGTCTTCAAATCCGAGAATGACGATGAGAAACACCACCAAATTGTTGAGGCACACCAGAATAAATAATGGAAAGGTTGAGCCAACGATGAAAAGAATTTAACCGATCTTGGAGAAAGGCATTTGACTGATGATAACTCATTCTTACGTCAAACTTCGAAAAGAATTTGAGAATAACTCCGGAAAAATTGGAAGAGTCAGGTAAGATCCTGGAAAAGACCTGTGGGTTAGGACCCACTCAAAAGAAACACCATTGAAATGATTACTTGAAAGATATTGCACCAGTTGAATTAAATGACTTGAAAGAGATAACATCCTCGAAAGAGTTTGAATGAAAGCAGAGTGGAAACACGAATCTTCTAGATATTATGAGCACTCCGGAACAATTAATAGCGAGAGGTGAACGATTAAGAATTTTCATCGGCATGAGAAAGCATTGAAATAAGGAAAAGAATATGATCAACACCGAAAGCTTAAATTGGTTCCACCGGAGAAGAAAAAGAATGAAGGATGATGAACTTGAGGTTCCTTTAGGACCTTCATGAAAATCACCTGGTAAGAACATTGAAAGGAAAGAAAGAAGAGACTTCACATCCATACGATGGATACTTGATAAAGAAATCCGAGTCCTTGAAGAAAAATGGTGGGAGGGTGGGAAAACAAAGACAACTTGGTATGGATGAAATGGACACCGTTGAGAAGACTTGAGTTGATCTTGCGGGTGTTGAAATGATCGGATCCACTTGAAGAGAAAACACGCCGATTGAAAAGGTTTGGCATGACAATCTCGATTATCAAGAAGGATTAGTATTCGCATCGGAGTATGAGAACACCATTTGGGGAAGGTATGGAATCAAACACTTGACATCGAAGCAACTCGAATACCACAACTCAAAACAAAACAAAGGATTGGCTTGCAAAATAAGCCGGAACAAACATATGATAGAGATTTCGTCCGAAGTTTTTGTGGTGGGGCCTACACGGGCTTGATCGTACAGGACCATCATGTACAAGGCAGTGCACATGACATACGAAGCGTCCCCGAGTCGTCATAGCCAAGGACTCTTTAAGACACAACGAGACCACTGTAAAACCAACCGTGGATAGGCGAACCACTAGACGTCGAACCCCAATTTCATATCATATATCCGTCGGAAAGATATCCTAAGAGCTACTTGAATTCCCACTTATAAACTCCTGAAACTTTCCGATTATGCAATCAGGTGTTGGGGATACAGGGGAAGCATAATATCTCACCCAAAACTAGCAAATCCTACATCCAGCTGTATTCATCCTTCAACACATAACCAAGAAACCTTCGGAAATCGTTTACCTCAACCTTCGAAAAGCATCCGTTATATGAGTTATGGCAATACTCCCGAACTCCCGCCCAGTACTGGGTGGTGTCGAGGTTATCTCACCAACAACTGCATAAAAGAGATTTTCGATGTCGGCGAAACTACTCTCAGGTATTCCAGAACTGCAATGATAAAATAGTGACGACAACACCTCGGAGCTCAACTCCCCGGGACACTGCCACAACCCCTAAATGTTAGGAGGCACCAAGAACAATGTTCTTGTCACAAAACCATCAGAACGAATCCAAGATACCCGCATGATCCTAAATTTTTTTAGTGAAATTTGAGAAGAGAAGAGTCAAAACTCTACGTCAGGATGCCTTACCAGAGCGTCGAAGGGACTGAGGAGTAAAAAGAAGTCCTAACTCTCCGATATATATAATTCCTAAATGACTCAAAACATTTCTAGACTCAATAACGCCAGCGATTCGATCAAGCAGGGGGCTCCTAAGGTCGGGGAAGGCTCTGATTACCAACTTGTAACGCCCTTGATGCGGCTATATCTCCCACGTGTCGAAGCATGACTTAGAGGCATAACCACATTGAAAGCAATGTCGCAAACGAGGTAATCTTCACACAACCCATGTAATACATAAGGGAAAGAGATACATAGTTGGCTTACAATCACCACTTCACACAAATACATGAATAAAGCATTACATCAACTAGATACAGTCAAGGTCCGACTACGGAACCAAAATAAAAGAAGACTACCCCAAATGCTACACAGATCCCCGATCGTCCCAACTGGACCCCACTATTGATCGACTAGAACGAAACAACACAAAGGACAAGATCTTCATAGAGCTCCTCTTTGAGCTTGGTTGCGTCATCTACACGGTATCCTCGGTACCTGCAAGCTGGTTTTGGAAGTATCTATGAGTCACGGGGACTCAGCAATCTCACACACTCGCGATCAAGACTATTTAAGCTTAAAGGAAGGGTAAAAGGTATGAGGTGGAGCTGCAGCAAGCGACTAGCATATATGGTGGCTAACATACGCAAATGAGAGCGAGAAGAGAAGGCAAAGCACGATCGAACAAATAAGATCAAGAAGTGATCCTAGAACAACCTACGTCAAGCATTACTCCAACACCGTGTTCACTTCCTGGACTCTGCCGAGAAGAGACCATCACGGTTACACATGCGGTTGATGTATTTTAATTAAGATCAACTTTAGGTTTTCTACAACCGGACATTAACAAATTCCCATCTGCCCATAACCACGGGCACGG
The DNA here is from genome assembly GCF_018294505.1 of Triticum aestivum. Classification (NCBI taxonomy): domain Eukaryota; kingdom Viridiplantae; phylum Streptophyta; class Magnoliopsida; order Poales; family Poaceae; genus Triticum; species Triticum aestivum. Next base: position 473,246,094 of record NC_057797.1, on the reverse strand, counting down.
CTTTCGAAAGTTCAAATCCCCGCAGGGGTGTCCTAACTTAGCCCATCACAAGCTCTCACGATCAACGAAGGATATTCCTTCTAGCAGGAAGACCCGATCAGACTCGGAATCCCGGTTACAAGAAGTCCTCGACAATGGTAAAACAAGTCCAGCAAGACCACCCGATGCACCGACATCCTGATAGGAGCTGCACATATCTTGTTCTCAGGGCAACACCAGATAAGCAATCTTTGCAACTAAAACCAGCCCTCGAGTTTCCCCGAGGTGGCGCTGCAAGGGGCTCTAGTTTGGACCAAGACTAAGACAAGCACTAGCCCTGGGGGGGGGGTTAAAATAAAGATGACCCTTGGGATGCGCGACTCCCAAGGGAAATAGGCCAGGTGGCGAATGGTAAAACCAAGGTTGGGCCTTGCTGGAGGAGTTTTATTCAAGGCGAACTGTCAAGGGGTTCCCATTATAACCCAACCGCGTAAGGAACGCAAAATCCGGGAACATAACACCGATATGACGGAAACTAGGGCGATAAGAGTGGAACAAAACACCAGGCATAAGGCTGAGCCTTCCACCCTTTACCAAGTATATAGATGCATTAATTAAATAAGAGATATTGTGATATCCCAACAAAATATCCATGTTCCAAACATGGAACAAGCTCCAATCTTCACCTGCAACTAACAACGCTATAAGAGGGGCTGAGCAAAGCGGTAACATAGCCAAACAACGGTTTGCTAGGACAAGGTGGGTTAGAGGCTTGGTTCAACAATATGGGATGCATGATAAGAAAGTGGTAGGTATCACAACATAGGCATAGCAAAAGAGCGAGCATCTAGCAAGCAAAGATAGAAGTGATTTCGGGGGTATGGTCATCTTGCCTAAAATCCCGCAAGGAAGAAGAATGAGTCCATGAAGAAGATAAACGGATGTAGTCGAACGGTCCCCACAAACACGACATTATCGGAACCAACCCGAAGAAGCAACACCGAAAAGAAAGCAAAAAACATAGTAAACAATCATCACATAAGCATGGCATGATGCGCAAACAAGTATGATGCATGTCCGGTTTAATCAGGCATGGCGAAGAGCACAAACAACCCTACAAATTAAGTGGAGCTCAACATGCAACGAGTTGCATATTGACGGAACACCACGTGACTTATTTAGTTCACTCTCGTTTATGTACCCAACAAGATTAAATGTTGATTAACATGGCAAGAAGTGAAGCATAATGAAACTATCTATCTAGGCAAGTTTAAATGAGGCCGGAAACAACGAACAACAATTCCGGTAAAACCCCATATGCATATTTTGAGGTTTGGTACTGTTCTGCACTAAACACAATTTTAGAGTTATTAAACATGCAAAGTAAGGCCACCATGTTAAACTAGGCATTTTTCTACCCCATTTACATATAAAGTTTATTAAATTCCGAGTTATGGTTATTAAGATATGAAATAAATCATTTTAGCAAGTTAATTAAGCAAGTTTAAACAAACAACATCTTAAGCATTTTAAACATGGATGAAAATGACATATTATGAAACTAGATGAAAAACTAAGCATATTTTATATATAAATTGTTTTAATCCGATGCACGGTTATTAAGTTATTATATGCATGAAGTTTATGGGCTTTTTGTAAATCTGCGTTCTCTGAAAAAAAGGAAAAACGTATTATGGAAAAAAACATGTCGGGCCGGATCTGCTCTCACCATGGGCCAGGCCCAGTTCGGCACAGCAGAGGAGGAGAAGGGCCAGCCCAGGGAACGAAGGGCGCTGCTGGAGCCGGGGCGAGGGCGGCCCACACGCGTGCGAGGGGGGCAGCCCAGGCGATGCTCGTCCTCTGCTCGACACAGCCAGAGCGGCGGCGCTGAAGGTCAACGTCGAGGCGGCAGCGGGTCTCAGCGCGGCAACGACGAACTGGGGTCGTCGGAATCCGAGGCGGCAGGTCGAGGCATCGACGGATCCGAGCGGTGAAGGCCGTTCCCGCCGGCGGACTTGGTGGATCGAGGTCGGGGAAAGTCCTGGCGACCATGGGCGGGCTTGGCGGTCTTTTGCGACTCTGACAGCCAGGTGATGAACGACGAGGAGGAGGAAGGGCGCGCTGGTAAAAGCCAACAGGAGGAGGTCCGGCAGAGAGCAGAGGCCACGCGACGAGCGACACGGGAACGAAGACTGGGCGCGGGTCCAGAGGCAAGGGCGGCTGCTCCGGTCGCCGGCGTGGTCCTGTGAGAGAGAGAGAGAGATAAGTGAGGCACCAGAGATGCTACAGAGAGAGGGAGAGAGAGCAACGGGGAAGAAGAGAGGCGACGAGGAGCTGCACAAGGCCGGGGCAACGACATGAGGCCGAGCGCTCCTGCTCGGCCACGGGCATGGAAAGAGACGAGGGTAAGCGCTGCCTCATGCTGTTGCTGGTGAGGAAAACAAGGGAGAGGGTGGTGGCGGTTGGTTGGGCGTGGAAAATTGAGGAGGAGCAGTGGCGATGGTGGTTTTTTGGATCGGGAGGGGATTGGTTCGATGGGACAACGGGGAGGTGACCAGGGGAGGTTTGTGGTTGGCTGCAGTGTTGATTGGTGGATTCGGAATCGGGAGGGATCCCGAGGATGAATTTTTGGAGCGACGGCGGCGGGGAGGAATGATGGGACAGACTCCATAGACGTCAGGGTTGGCCTAAATATATAGCAATGAGATAAAGGGCTATTTGGACACTCCGATTTAGATCGGACGGTCGAGATAAAAAAGGTTGGGGAGTCCAAATAAAGAAACATAGACGTTTTGTAGATGTTTGGGAATGATCCGGACACAACGGTGGCAACAGTCCGGGTCGGGTCCGGGGAAGTTTTGGACACGCACGCGAGGGGTCGGTTGGAACTTGTGGGTTGTGCAGAAGGGCTCGAGCTGAGAGAAGAGAAGAGAGAGAGAGGCCCGGCGACTGTTTTCGGAGACCGAAAATGTCCGACGTTTGACCGACTATATTGCCGCTATAGATATCCGTTGGGGCATCAAACGAGCTCCGATTGCGATGAAACTTGGCAGGCGGTCTACCTACACTATAACAAGAGTGCACACCAACTCTTAGCCCATTCCAAGAACATTTTCTGGCCACTTATAAAATACTATTTCGGACATGCCGCGGGTGCGTGCAAGTGTGGTTGGGCTCAGAACGGACAACAGAGAGAACTCGGAGAACCCGGACGAATGCAAGTTTTAAAACATGATGATGCAATGCACATGATGACATGATAAGATGCAACACGCAAGAAAATGACATGGCAACAACAGCGAATAACAGGAAGACACCTGGCACATCGGTCTCGGGGCGTTACAATTACAACGGGTAAAAGAGGGGTTACACCGCTGCATAGAGGGGGAAAGAGTTGGTGATGGTGGTGGTGAAGTTGTTGGTGTAGATTGCGGTGATGATGATGGCCCCGACGGCGTTCCAAGCGCCACCGGGAGAGAGGGGGAGAGGGCCCCCCTTCTTCTTATTCTTCCTTGACCTTCTCCCTAGATGGGAGAAGGGTTTCCCCTCTGGTCCACGGCCTCCATGGCATGGGAGGGGTGAGAGCCCATCTGAGATTGGATCTGTCTCTCTCTGTTTTTGCGTTCCAGATTTTGCCCTTTCACCGTTTCTTATATTCCTGGAGATCCGTAACTCTGATTGGGATGAATTTTGGACACAATTTTTATCTGGTTATTAGCTTTCTTGTGGCGAAATAAGGGCACCAACCGCCTTACGGGGTGTCCACGAGGGTCAGGGGCGCGCCCCCTGCCTCATGGGCTCCTCGAGCATCGTCTCGCGTTGATCTCACTTCCCAAGATTCACATACATTCCAAAAAAAATCTCCGCCAGTTTTTATCCCGTTTGGACTCCGTTTGTTATGGATTTTCTGCGAAACAAAAAACATGCAACAAACAGGAACTGGCACTGGGCATTGGATCAATATGTTAGTCCCAAAAATAGTATAAAAAGTTGCCAAAAGTATATGAAAGTTGTAGAATATTGGCATGGAACAATAAAAAAATTATAGATACGACATAGACGTATCAGCACCCCCAAGCTTAATTCTTGCTCGTCCTCGAGTAGGTAAATGATAAAAAAGATATTTTTTGATGTGAATGCTACCTAGCATAATCTTGATCATGTAATCTAATCATGGCATGAATATTAAGACACGAGTGATTCAAAGCAATAGTCTATCATTTGACATTAAGACAATAATACTTCAAGCATACTAATGAAGCAATCATGTATTTTCAAAATAACATGGCCAAAGAAAGTTATCCCTACAAAATCATATGGTCTGACTATGCTCCATCTTCACCACACAAAATAATGATGATCTACAAAATCACCCCCTTTTTTGGTGGGCTTCTTTGGCCCCCTTTTTTATTTAGGCTTCTTTGGTCTACCTTTTTTTCTTGGGGCAATGCTCTAATAATGATGATCATCACACTTTTATTTACTTACAACTCAATATTACAACTCGATACTAGAACAAAGATATGACTCTATATGAATGCCTCCAGCAGTGTACCGGGATGTGCAATGATGTAGCGTAGCAATGACATCAAAAAACAGACAAGCCATGAAAACATCATGCTAGCTATCTTACGATCATGCAAAGCAATATAACAATAAATGCTCAAGTCACGTATATGATGATGATGGAAGTTGCATGGCAATATATCTCGGAATGGCTATGGAAATGCCATAATAGGTAGGTATGGTGGCTGTTTTGAGGAATATATAAGGAGGCTTATGTGTGATAGAGCATATCGTATCACGGGGTTTGGATGCACCGACGAAGTTTGCACCAACTCTTGAGGTGAGAAAGGGCAATGCACGGTACCGAAGAGGCTAGCAATGATGGAAGGGTGAGAGTGCATATAATCCATGGACTCAACATTAGTCATAAAGAACTCACATACTTATTGCAAAAATATATTAGTCATCGAAACAAAGTACTACGCACATGCTCCTAGGGGCATAGATTGGTAGGAAAAGACCATCGCTCGTCCCTGACCGCCACTCATAAGGAAGACAATCAATAAATACCTCATGCTCCAACTTTTTTACATAACGGTTCACCATACGTGCATGCTACGAGAATCACAAACTTCAACACAAGTATTTCTACAATCCACAACTACCCACTAGCATGACTCTAATATCACCATCTTTATATCACAAAACTATTGCAAGGAATCAAACATATCATATTCAGTGATCTACAAATTTTATGTAGGATTTTATGACTAACCATGTGAATGACCAATTCCTGTCATCTCTCTAAATAGATATAAGTGAAGCAAGAGAGTTTAATTCTTTCTACAAAAGATATGCCCATGCTTTAACAAATATAAGTGAAGAAAAAGAGCATTCTACAACTGGCGGTTTTCTATGTGAAGAGAAACATGCAATCCGAACTTCAAAGATATAAGTGAAGCACACGAAGCATTCTATAAAGTCATACTCAAAAGATATAAGTGAAGTGCAAAGAGCATTCTGTAAATCAACCATGGACTATCTCATACCAGCATGGTTCATCAAAGAAAAGTGAAAACTAAATGCAAAAGACGCTCCAAGATTTACGTATATCATGTGACGAATAAAAATATAGCTCCAAGTAAAATTACCGATGATTGTTAGAAGAAAGAGGGGATGCCTTCCGGGGCATCCCCAAGCTTGGTTGCTTGGGAGTCCTTGAATATTTCCTTGGGGTGCCTCGGGCATCCCCAAGCTTAGGCTCTTGTCACTCCTTATTCCTTCATCCATCGTGATCTCTCCCAGAACTTGAAAACTTCAATCACACAAAACTTAACAAAAAAGTTCGGTAAGATCCGTTAGTATAATAAAGCAAATAACTACTCTAAGTACTGTTGCAAACCAATTCATATTTTGTTTTTGGATTGTAGCTACTGTAATATAACTTTTTCATGGCTTAATCCACTGATATAAATTGATAGTTTCATCAAAACAAGCAAACTATGCATCAAAAACAGAATCTGTCTTAAACAGGACAGTCTGTAGTAATCTGAACATTCACCATATCTCTGGTACTCAAAAAATTCTTAAAAAATTAGGAAAAACAAACAGTTTGTATAGAAAGACATTGCAAAAAGTTTCAGAACCTTTTGACGTTCCAGCAAAAAATGTTAAATCGCGCACTACACAAACCAACAAGCAATGTAAACATCCTAAAGGTAAACCCTAGCACATTATTTTTATAATACAATGGAATTGTACAAGGGGATAATTATTTTTGTTGAAAAGTTTCTGTAATTAAGATTCACAAAGTTTCCGTGAGCATGAACAAAGTTCAAGGAGCCCCCCCACTTCAACAATGCTTGTCTCTCTCACTTTCACTTTCCTTTTCGAAAAGTTTTGGGTTCCCCTCTTTATTTTTTTGTTTTTAAACTATATAAAAGCACTCAACAGAAATAAATGACTCTCTAAAACTTCCGAGTTGTCTCCCTGGCAGCGCTTTCTTTAAAGCCATTAAGCTAGGCATAAGGTGCTCAAGTAATGAATCCACCCGGATCCCAAGGTATATCAAAGCCAATTTGAATTAGCAATGATTTGGCATTTAGTAGTGAGCACAAAGCAACATATATCAAGCAATGTCGAAGTCTAAATCTCTTCCTATGCATTGGCATGTCATAAAAGAACAATTCATGCACACATAGTAAAGGCCAATGCATAGTATAAACAGTTCCTTGCAATTTTATCATATTGGAAACATGGAGAGGCAGAAATGTAGTTCCTCTCTCATAATAATTGCAAGTAGGAGCAGCAAGCACATGCATATTATATCTATCAAAATCATCATGTGTAGTAGTGAAACGCAACCCATCAATATAATCCTTAATAAGGGCAAACTTCTCTGATATAGTGTAGTTGGGAGGATTCAAATAGATAATAGGACTATCATGTGTGGGTGCAATAGCAACAATTTCATGTTTGACATAAGGAACTATAGCAAGTTCATCTCCATAAGCATAATTCGTATTGGCATCTCGGCCACAAGCATAGCAAGCATCATCAAAAAGGGATATTTCAAAAGAATCAACTAGATCATAACAATCATCATAGCAGTCATCCTTCGGTAAGAATGAAGGGAAGTTAAACAATGTATGAGTTGAAGAGTTACTCTCATTAGAAGGTGGGCACGGGTAGCTAATCCGCTCTTCCTCCTTTTGTTCTTCACTCTCCTCATCATCTTTTTCATCCAATGAGCTCACAGTTTCATCAATTTCTTCTTCCATAGACTCCTGCAAAATATTAGTCTCTTCTCGGACAACTGAGACTTTCTCAATAAATTCATCAATATCATAATTGAATTCATAATTCTCATAGCAATTTCTAAGTATAGCAAAATTTTCAGGTCTGTAAACAGCATCATCAAGATGTTCACACTCTTTAAACAAAGATTCAATTTCATAAACACCCATAAAAGCAACGAATTATTCTATTCGTTCCACATCATAGTAATCATATATACCATTAGCATAAGAAGCTAAGGTCTCATTATCATTAAATTCACATGAAAAGGGAAGGTGTGGAGCCTTCATCCTAGAGCAACAAGTATAATCATATCTCAAGCATAGTTGCCGAGCATACCAATGCAACATATAAATTTGATCCCATAATAGTTTCCCTTTTTGAGTCAAGCGATACTACCTAAAGTATTCACGTTGATCCAACGTGTCTCCCGTAACATAATTGAATGGGGTTTTCTTAGGATTATCAAAGTAGTACATAATCTCTTTCACATAATGAGCATCTAGGGTTTTAGGAGGTTCCCATCTCCATGAGTAGCAAGTACACCTAATTTTTTTGGTATTTCGTGTTCCATATCCATAACTAAAGATAGAGAACAACTTACAATAGAAAATAAAAATTACTTAGTGATAAAGCAAACAAGCACACACGAGAATATTCACCCCACGCTATAACTCCCCGGCAACGGCGCCAGAAAAAGGTCTTGATAACCCACAAGTATAGGGGATCAATTTTAGCCTCTTTCGATAAGTAAGAGTGTCGAACCCAACGAGGAGCTAAAGGTAGAACAAATATTCCCTCAAGTTCTATCGACCACCGATACAAGTCTACGCACGCTTAACGTTTCCTTTACCTAGAACAAGTATGAAACTAGAAGTACTTTGTACGTGTGATAGGATAGGTTTGCAAGATAATAAAGAGCACGTAATAAAAGCTAGGGGCTGTTTAGATGAAGACACAACTAAGTTAGTTTTAGTAGAGAGCTTGTTGTCACAAGAAAGTTATTTGTCCCTAGGCAATCGATAACTGGACCGGTAATCATTATTGCAATTTTATTTGAGGGAGAGGCATAAGGTAACATACTTTATCTTCTTGGATCATATGCACTTATGGTTGGAACTCTAGCAAGCATCCACAACTACTAAAGATCAATAAGGTAAAACCCAACCATAGCATTATAAGGCATCAAGTCCCCTTTATTCCCATACGCAAACAACCTACTTACTCGGGTCTGTGTTTCTATCGCTCACGCCACCCACCATAAGCAAATCATGAACATATTGCAAACCTTACAGCGGAGATCCCTCACGCTTGCGTGACACAGAGAGCACCATAGGAAAGCACCAATAATAAAACATGCAACTCAAACCAATCACGATCATCAATTAACCCATAGGACAAAACGGATCTACTCAAACATCATAGGATAGCCATACATCATTGGGAAATAATATATAGCGTTGAGCACCATTTTTAAGTAGAGATTACAGCGGGTAAAAGAGGGGTTACACCGCTGCATAGAGGGGGGGGGGAGAGTTGGTGATGATGGCGGAGAAGTTGTTGGTGTAGATTGCGGTGATGATGATGGCCCCGACGGCGTTCCGGCGCCACCGGGAGAGAGGGGAAGAGGGCCTTCTTCTTCTTCCTTGACCTTCTCCCTAGATGGGAGAAAGGTTTCCCCTCTAGTCCATGGCCTCCATGGCATGGGAGGGGCGAGAGCCCCTCCGAGATTGGACCCGTCTCTCTGTCTCTCTCTGTTTCTGCGTTCCAGATTCTGCCCTTTCACCGTTTCTTATATTCCCGAAGATCCATAACTCCGATTGGGCTGAATTTTGGATAAATTTTTTATCCGGATATTAGCTTTCTTGCGGCAAAAGAAGGGCACCAACCGCCTTACGGGGTGTCCACGAGGGTCAGGGGCGCCCCTATCCCCCTAGGGCGCGCCCCCTGCCTCGTGGGCCCCTCGAGCATTGTCTCACGTTGATTTCACTTCCCAAAATTCACATATATTTCAAAAAAATCTCCGTCAGTTTTTATCCTGTTTGGACTCCGTTTGATATGGATTTTCTGCGAAACAAAAAACATGCAACAAATAGGAACTGGCACTGGGCACTGGATAAATATGTTAGTCCCAAAAATAGTATAAAAAGTTGCCAAAAGTATAAGAAAGTTGTAGAATATTGGCATGGAACAATCAAAAATTATAGATACGACAGAGACGTATCAATTAGCAGGATCACTCCAGACAAAGTGATCTGTTTTCTTCATCATCTGGTACAACGGTATAGCCTTTTCACCTAACCGGCTTATGAACCGGCTCAAGGCTGCAATACGACCTGCCGGACGTTGAACATCGTTGACACATGCTGGCCTAGCCAAGGAAGTAATGGCCTTGGTCTTCTCCGGGTTAGCTTCAATGCCTCTGTTGGAAACCAGAAAACCCGAAAGCCTACCAACTGGTACCCAAAAACACACTTGGCCGGGTTAAGCATCATCTTATAAACCCGAAGATTGTCAAAGGTTTCCTTTAAATCATCAATCAGGGTCTCCTTCTTTCTAGATTTCACCATAATATCATCCACATAAGCATGAACATTACACCCAATTTGATTATGAAGGCAATTTTGAACACACCGTTGGTAAGTCGCCTGGGCACTCTTGAGCCCAAAAGGCATGGACACATAGCAGAAGACGCCAAACGGAGTAATAAAAGCTGTCTTCTCCTGGTCCTTAACTGCCATTTTGATCTGATGATAACCAGAATAAGCATCCAAAAAACTCAAACCCTCACAACCCGTCATAGCATCAATAATTTGATCAATACGAGGGAGAGCAAAAGGATCAGCCGGACAAGCCTTATTTAAGTCCGTGTAATCCACACACATGCGCCAAGTGTCGTTCTTCTTAAGCACCAGCACTGGGTTAGCCAACCACTCAGGATGGAAAACTTCAACAATGAACCCAGCCGCCAAGAGCCGGGCCACCCCTTCACCAATGGCCTTACGTCTCTCTTCATTAAAACAGCGAAGGAACTGCTTGACTGGTTTAAACTTTGGATCAATATTAAGAGTGTGCTTAGTGAGTTCCCTCGGTACACCTGGCATGTCAGAAGGTTTCCATGCAAAGATGTCCCGGTTCTCATTGATGCTGAACTGCTTGGATGAATCACCAGGAACGAAATCAACCAGCTTTGGTGTCATCTGCCGACTTAAACTTCAAGACCGGGTCATGCTCCGTAGTTGGCTTTTTCAAAGAGGTCATATCTGCCGGGTCAAAGTTGTCTTTATAGAACTTCAACTCCTCTGTTGCGCAGACAGACTCAGCGTAAGTAACGTCACCTTCTTCACACTCCAAGGCTATCTTACGACTCCCATGCACTGTTATAGTGCCCTTGTGACCTGGCATCTTTAGTTGCAAGTAAACATAACAAGGCCTTGCCATAAACTTAGCCTAAGCCGGCCACCCAAACAGAGCATGATAAGGGCTTTTGATCTTAACCAATTCAAAGGTCAATGTCTCAGATCTGGAATCATAATCATCTCCAAAAGCAACCTCCAGGGCTATCTTACCAACTGGGTATGCCGACTTACCTGGCACCACACCATGAAAGACAGTGTTCGACGGTTTAAGATTTTTATCAGTCAATCCCATGCGACGAAAAGTTTCATAATAAAGGATATTGATGGTGCTACCTCCGTCCATGAGTACCTTAGTGAATTTGTATCCTCCAACCCGAGGCGCCACCACCAAAGCCAAGTGACCCGAATTATCAACCTAGGGCGAGTGATCCTCACGACTCCACACAATGGGCTACTCATACCAGCGCAAGTAACGGGGAACTGCCGGCTCAACGACGTTCACAACCCTTTTATGGAGCTTCTGATCCCGCTTGCATAAACTTGTGGTGAAGATGTGGTACTGCCCACTATTCAACTGCTTCAGGTTACTCTGATACCCAGATTGTTGTTGCTGATTCCCCTGACAGGACTGTTGATGATAACCACTCTGATTGCCTTGATTGCTTGAGTGACCTTGGAAACCGGAATTAGAACTGCCACCACCGTAACCAGACCATGAGAGCCAGAACCTGAGCCGCTGCCCAGCCCATGATTGTTCTGGAAAAAAATTGAATTTTTGAACTCCTTCATAATTCGGCAGTCTTTCCAGAGGTGATTGGATGGTCTTTCCCTCGTACCGTGCTTTGGGCAAGGCTCATTCGTCATCTGCTCAAGATTGATAGCTGTCCCTCCTATCCGAGGAGGTGGCTTTCCCTTACGATGCTGACCATTATTCTGTGTGTTGGTGTTGGCCACAAAATCTGAATTACCGTCGGCCTTGCGCTTACCATTGCCCCCCTGACTCGCCGGGTTATGATGCTAGCCCTTGGCGTTGCCACTCTTCTTTCCTTTTCCCGTCTTTTCATCATCAGACTCAGGGTTGTTGGTACTATCAGAGTCGGCATATTTAGTCAGAGCTGCCATCAGCTCCCCCATGTCATTGCAGTGGCGCTTGAGTCTCCCTAGCTTCTATTTAAGAGGAAAAAACGGCAATTTTCTCCAACATTAGGACCGCTGAGCCGGCATTAATGTTATCCAATGAGTGCAGGATGGCTTTGACCCGGCGCACCCAATGGGTCGTTGACTCACCCTCTTCTTGGGCACATGCATCCAAATCCACAATCGACATGGGCTGCTTACATGTATCTTTAAAATTCTGGATGAATTGGGCCTTTAACTCGGCACACGACCCAATAGAGTTGGCCGGCAGTCCCTTTAGCCAAGTGCAGGCCGTCCCATCCAGCATCATGGTGAAGTACTTGGCACACGCATCATCGCTGACCTCCAACAGCTCCATGGCCATCTCATAACTCTCAATCCACGCCTCCGGGGGTAAGTCAGCTGTATAGTTAGGCACCTTACGAGGTCCTTTGAAATCCTTGGGCAAACTGTCCTTTCGCAGAGCCGGTACTAAACATGGTACGCCAGTGGCTCTAGAGGTCACACCTACCTCCATCGAAGTTGTCGTATAAACCGGGGGAGGCAAATGAGCCGTTTGCTGAACCGCCTGTTCAGCCTCACAACATGCTCCATCCTGGCCCACCAAATTCTGAGCACCGTCACGCACCGGGTCATGCCCACGAGGCTAGTTACGGTGCTTGTCACTTCTTGAAACGGCCGGGGAGTCCATGTGTCTACTGTAACTCCGGCTTGGGCGAGGGGTTGAGTGAATCCTTTCATGACTGTAAGAACAAGCCTCCTGTTGCACCAATGCTGTCTGAAGAAGCTCTCTAGCCCTCCTTGTTTCAACCACGGCCGAAGACTCGCCTTCAACTAGGAGAGCCGCTAGTCGTGTCACCACCGCGATCACATTATCCAACGGGTTAGAATAATGACCCGGTGGTGTCGATACATACTGTGGCGGGGTATTATTCAGACGAGGTGGATCTACCGTGCGTGGTTGAACGGGTGCTCCGGTCCTGGGTATGGCCACCGCCTGGTTTACCTCTAGTGGGGTACTGGTCCCTGCACCAGGTGTGTTAAAGAGGTTCCTCGCCTCATAAACCGGAGGCAGATGACTTCGGTGCCGTCTTCTCATAACTTCCTTCGAAGCGTCCTGATCCAACGAGAGCCGGAAGGAATCAACCTAGATCCATTGTGCCTGAGCATCCAGAGTGGCTCGCTCCATAGTCATCCTCCCATTTTCAGCAGATCTTCCTTGGCTTGAGCTATCTCATCTCTCAGTTTTGCGACTTCCGCATTATGCTGAACTTGATTTGATGGATTAACCTCTGCTGTCAACAATGTTGTCAAAGTGTCCAATAATTCGGACAAGACCTGAGCCGGCGGGCGCTGTCGGCATTCTGGGAACAGGGGTCCCTAGACTTGTCTGCCTGCGCCCACGGTGTGGCTTTGCTAGCAGGCCTGTACGACCCATCTTCACTAGCAAGGAATCAAGACCATCGCGAGGGGCCAAGCCTCGCGAGGTGGACGATGCAAGACCTCCTCAGGAGTGGCCTCACCAAGCAGGCTCGTGAGGGGCAGAGAGTTCAAGGCCAGGCAAACCTCGCGAGGTTCTCGTGACGTGAGCCATGACAATCGAGACCAGGCGGGCGCCAGCGCGTGCAGTGTCCTTGTTTCCTCTTTGGTGCTAAGGGGGCAAGCGCAGGCGTAGAGTACCGAGGCATCAAGCAAAGGTTTCCATATCGGTGCAACGAGACCAAGACCAGCAGGATGGCAAGACGGAGGTCACCATGGATCCCAAGGCGGCGTCACCACCAGAGCCTTTTGCAGGCGAAGACCACTTTTTGTCAGGATAAGCTGTACTAGCTGTGCCTTTTCAAATTGGCCGTTGTTGGCTCCCTTCCCGCTCAATATTTGGGGAGAGGACCAGGGCCTCTATAAATAGGACTAGCCACCACCGTAGAGAGGGATCTCATCTTGGACGGATCCACCCCACCAAGACCCTCACACACACAAGTTCACCAAGCACAAGAACACCTCAACCTCAGGAGGCTGTTCTTCCCCTTGTACTGTTCATCATCAGCCCCAGAGGCAATCCACCACCACCACACTGGAGTAGGGTATTACACCACAACGGTGGCCCGAACTAGTATAAATCTTGTGTCCTCTGTGTTGCGAGTTCGTCGAGTTAGTTCGTAAGATCTCAACTGAGTTAGGACGTGGATTGGTAGGGGGGGTGTTCGCACGCACCCCAGTGTTCGAACCTTAAGGGTTTTGCTGGAACCCGTGATCCGACATTTTGCACGCCAGGTAGGGTGCACCGAAGCTTCCCTTCCGTCGCTCCGTGTCATGCCGCTTCATCGTCTCCATGGCGGACGCACGCCGCGCCCGCGCCGAGCGCCGGGCTACCCTCGCCACCCGCATTGCTCAGACGACCCCTGTCGGCGGGCCACCCCGTCGCTCTCCGTCGCCTGCCGCCAACGCCGCCACCGGCCCGGCGGGGAACGAGCAGCAAGCATCCTCGCTGCACCCATCGGTGCGACAGGACGGCCACACCGCCACTCCATCACCGACTCCCGCTGGTTCGTCGGCTCACGCTCGTCGCGTTCCCACGGACGCACGGGCCGCACTCCTCATGACGCACTAGCTCCCGCGCTACCGCCCAGTCGACGACCTCTACGAGGACTGGCTTGACCGCATTGCCGAGCTTGTCTACGCCGCAGGGGGCTCCCCTGCGCCGTCCCACTCTCTACCTCGCCCTCCGCCAGCCACGGGCGACACAGCTCACGAAGCACCTCCGCCACCTCTGCACCAAGACGGTGCCCTAGCGCCAAGGCACGCGGCTCCACGGCGCGGCCCACCATGTCCGGCGCACACGCGTGAAGAAAGAAGTTCTCAAGAAGTCCCTCGACCGCAAGTGAACACTCCGCCACTCATTGCACCACCGCGCCAGGATCGTTTGCTGCGGCAAGGCCCCGTGCCGCTTGCCGTAGCGGCGCACAGGCGCCAAAACCAAGTTCCACCTCCAAGGCGGGCCCCGTTAACCAGGGCCGGCTGCCGCGCCTTCACCCCTGAGCTGCGTAGCATCGCCTGCTCGGGCAAGTTCAAGCTAGATCTGCCTCCTCGCTACGACGGCACCCCTGACCCCGCGGAGTTCCTGCAGCTCTACGAGCTGAGCATCGAGGTGGCCAATGGCGACGAGAAAGTCATGGCGAACTGGTTTCCCATGGCCCTCAAGGATGGCCCCCGCTCCTGTCTCCTAAACCTGCCTCCAGGCTCGATTTCCTCCTGGGACAAGATGCGCAGCCACTTCATCGCCAACTTCCAGGGCACTCGTGACCGCCCCCCGGTCGCGGGTGAACTGCACCGCATCAAGCAACAACCAGGAGAGACCCTACAGAAGTACATCCAGCGCTTCAACAACGCGCGAATCAAGATCCCCAAGGTGACTGACGAGGCCATCATCTCAGCGTTCTCCGATGGCGTCCACGACGTCAAGATGAAGGAGGAGCTCGCCATCCATGAGGAGTTGTGCACGACCTTGGAGCTATTCAACATCGCGACCAAGTGTGCAAGAGCTGAGGAGGGGCGCCTCTCCCTCCTCAAGCTCCCTGCTGCGGACCTAGAGGAGAAGAAGACCAAGGCCAAGGACTTGAAGCGCAAGGGAGCAGCCGTGCTCGCGGCGGAACCAGACTCGAAGCACGGCAGAGACCAGCCCGAGTCATCCAAGAGCAGCTGACCGTTCCGCGCCTTCCATAACCTGCATACCCACAACACCAGCGACTGTCAAGAGCTCAGAGCCATTCAAGAAGGACGCTTCGGTCAAGAGCTCAGAGTTACGACCGAGGAGGAGGACATGGTGGTGGACGCTGGGACGACCATGGCCCGCGCCAGGAGTGGCGCAACCAGCCTCGTGAGGACCGCTGGCAAGATCAGCCTCGCGAGGGCGCCTGGAGGGACCAGCCTCGTGAGGATCGTCCTTAAGGCAACGCTGGCCTTCCTCCACTACCACCACCACCCAGAAGGAATGACGACCACCATCAAGACGAGGGGGTTGGGGGCTTCCAGGAGCCGCACGCTATCGCCTGCGTCTTGGGCGGAGCTCAAGCCCCAGCCTCGCAGCGTATCTTCAAACAGTTTGCTCACGAAGTGAATGTAGTTCTCCCCAAGCTCGAGGCCACACGCCCGCTCAGATGGTCCAGGTGCCCCATCATGTTTAGTTCGGCAGATCAGCTCAAGTGCGCAGCTACTGCAGGAGTCCTCCCAATGCTTTGTTCAACAGTCATCAGCAACGTGCAAGTTACCAAGACCCTCATCGACGGCGGTGCAGGGCTCAACGTCCTGCCCGTTGACACGTTCGACAGCCTCCAAGTGCCACACGACCAGCTTCAGCCTACCAAGCCTTTCTCAGGAGTGACCGACGGCTCTACTAACCCGATCGGGCAGGTCCGCCTGCCTGTTACCTTTGGAGAATGCAACAACTAACGCACTGAACTCATCGACTTCGATGTCGCCTACATCCTCCTACCATACAATGCCATCCTCGGGTACCTAGCCCTGGCCAAGTTCATGGCGGTGACCCACCACGGCTACAATGTCCTCAAGATGCCGGGAAGCGGCGGAATCATCACAGTCCCGTGCGAGGAAAGAGACGCGGGGTGCTCCCTCGAGCGTACCTTCCAAGCTGCAGCAATCGACGACCCTGACAGCCAGGGCGAGCACCCTCCTGAGGCCACCCCCAAGAAGAAGAAGCAGTTGCGCCATGCAGGGCCTCAGGCAAGCGGCGCCTCGTCAGGATCGGCACCCGCGCCTGGGGCGCCTCCCTCCATGATATGTCTCCAACGTATCTATAATTTTTGATTGCTCCATACTATATTATCTTCTGTTTTGGACATTATTGGGCTTTATTATCCACTTTTATATTATTTTTGGGACTAACCTATTAACCGGAGGCCCAGCCCAGAATTGCTGTTTTTTGCCTATTTTAGGGTTTCAAAGAAAAGGAATATCAAACGGAGTCCAAACGGAATGAAACCTTCAGGAACGTGATTTTTGGAACGAACAAGATCCAGGAGACTTGGACCCTACGTCAAGCAACCAATAGGGAGGCCACGAGGTAAGGGGCGCGCCTACCCCCCCCCAGGCACGCCGTCCACCCTCATGGGCCCCCTGTTGCTCTGCCGACGTACTTCTTCCTCCTATATATACCTACGTACCCCCAAACGATCAGATACGAAGCCAAAACCCTAATTCCACTGCCGCAACTTTCTGTATCCATGAGATCCCATCTTGGGGCCTGTTTCGGAGATCTGCCGGAGGGGGCATCGATCACGGAGGGCTTCTATATGAACACCATAGCCTCTCCGATGAAGTGTGAGTAGTTTACCTCAGACCCGGGTCCATAGTTATTAGCTAGATGGCCTCTTCTCTATTTTTGGATCTCAATACAAAGTTCTCCCCCTCTCTTGTGGAGATCTATTCGATGTAATCTTCTTTTGCGGTGTGTTTGTTGAGACCGATGAATTGTTGGTTTATGATCAAGTTTATCTATGAACAATATTTGAATCTTCTCTGAATTCTTTTATGTATGATTGGTTATCTTTGCAAGTCTCTTCGAATTATCAGTTTGATTTGGCCTACTAGATTGATCTTTCGTGCAATGGGAGAAGTGCTTAGCTTTGGGTTCAATCTTGCGGTGTCCTTTCCTAGTGACAGTAGGGGCAGCAAGGCACGTATTGTATTATTGCCATCGAGGATAACAAGATGGGGTTTTCATCATATTGCATGAGTTTATCCCTCTACATCATGTCATCTTGCTTAAAGCGTTACTCTGTTCTCTTGAACTTAATACTCTAGATGCATGCTGGATAGCGGTCGATGTGTGGAGTAATAGTAGTAGATGCGGGCAGGAGTCGGTTTACTTGTCTCGGACGTGATGCCTATATACATGATCATACCTAGATATTCTCATAACTATGCTCAATTCTGTCAATTGCTCAATAGTAATTTGTTCACCCATCGTAAAATGCTTATGCTCTTGAGAGAAGCTACTAGTGAAACCTATGGCCCCCGGGTCTATCTTCATCATATTAATCTTCCAATACCTAGTTATTTTCATTGCCTTTTTAATTTGCATCTTTATCATAAAAACACCAAAAATATTATCTTATCATATCTATCAGATCTCACTCTTGTAAGTGACCGTGTAGGGATTGACAACCCCTTATCGTGTTGGTTGCGAGGATTTATTTGTTTTGTGTAGGTGCAAGGGACTGGCGCGTAGCCTCCTACTGGATTGATACCTTGGTTCTCAAAAACCGAGGGAAATACTTACGCTACTTTGCTGCACCACCCTTTCCTCTTCAAGGGAAAACCAACACAAGTGCTCAAGAGGTAGCAAGAAGGATTTCTGGCGCCGTTGCCGGGGAGGTCTACGCAAAAGTCAACATACCAAGTACCCATCACAAACCCTTATCTCTCGCATTGCATTATTTGCCATTTGCCTCTCGTTTTCCTCTCCCCCACTGCACCCTTTCCGTTTTATTTGCCCTCTCTCTCTATCCTCCCTCTCTTTCTCTATTTGCCTCTGTTTCGCTTGCTCCTTGTTTGATTGTGTGTTGGATTGCTTGTTGGGTAACGTAGTAATTTCAAAAAATTTCCTACGCACACGCAAGATCATGGTGATGCATAGCAACGAGAGGGGAGAGTGTGATCTACGTACCCTTGTAGATCGACAACGGAAGCGTTAGCACAATGTGGTTGATGTAGTCGTACGTCTTCACGGCCCGACCGATCAAGCACCGAAACTACAACACCTCCGAGTTCTAGCACACGTTCAGCTCGATGACGATCCCCGGACTCCGATCCAGCAAAGTGTCGGGGAAGAGTTCCGTCAGCACGACGGCATGGTGACGATCTTGATGTACACCGTCGCAGGGCTTCGCCTAAGCACCGCTACAATATTATCGAGGACTATGGTGGAAGGGGGCACCGCACACGGCTAAGAATATGATCACGTGGATCAACATGTGTCTCTAGGGGTGCTCCCTGCCTCCGTATATAAAGGATCAAAGGGGGGGTGCGGCCGGCCAGGATAGGGCGCGCCAGGAGGAGTCCTACTACCTTCGGGAGTAGGATTCCCCCCCTTTCCTACTTGGAATAGGATTCAGGAGGGGGGAAAGAGGAGAGAGAGAAGGAAGGGGGGCGCCGGCCCCCTCTCCTTGTCCTATTCGGACTAGGGGGGAGGGGCGCACGGCCCAGCCCTGGCCACCTCTCCTCTCTTCCACTAAGGCCCACTAAGGCCCATATACCTCCCGGGGGGTTCCGGTAACTTCCCGGTACTCCGGTAAAATCCTGATTTCACACGGAACACTTCCGATATCCAAATATAGGCTTCCAATATATCAATCTTTATGTCTCAACCATTTCGAGACTCCTCGTCATGTCCGTGATCACATCCGGGACTCCAAACAAACTTCGGTACATCAAAATGCATGAACTCATAATATAACTGTCATCAAAACCTTAAGCGTGTGGACCCTACGGGTTCGAGAACAATGTAGACATGACCGAGACACGTCTCCGGTCAATAACCAATAGCGGAACCTGGATGCTCATATTGGCTCCTACATATTCTACGAAGATCTTTTATCGGTCAGACCGCATAACAACATACGTTGTTCCCTTTGTCATCGGTATGTTAGTTGCCCGAGATTCGATCGTCGGTATCTCAATACCTAGTTTAATCTTGTTACCGGCAAGTCTCTTTACTCGTTCCGTAATACATCATCTCACAACTAACTCATTAGTTGCAATGCTTGCAAGGCTTATGTGATGTGCATTACCGAGAGGGCCCAGAGATACCTCTCCGACAATTGGAGTGACAAATCCTAATCTCGAAATACGCCAACCCAACATGTACCTTTGGAGACACCTGTAGAGCACCTTTATAATCACCCAGTTATGTTGTGACGTTTGGTAGCACACAAAGTGTTCCTCCGGCAAACGGGAGTTGCATAATGTCATAGTCATAGGAACATGTATAAGTCATGAAGAAAGCAATAGCAACATACTAAACGATCGGGTGCTAAGCTAACGGAATGGGTCATGTCAATCAGATCATTCACCTAATGATGTGATCCCATTAATCATATAACAACTCTTTGTTCATGGTTAGGAAACATAACCATCTTTGATTAACGAGCTAGTCCAGTAGAGGCATACTAGTGACACTCTGTTTGTCTATGTATTCACACATGTATTATGTTTCTGGTTAATACAATTCTAGCATGAATAATAAACATTTATCATGATATAAGGAAATAAATAATAACTTTATTATTGCCTCTAGGGCATATTTCCTTCAGTCTCCCACTTGCACTAGAGTCAATAATCTAGATTATACAGTAATGATTCTAACACCCATGGAGCCTTGGTGCTGATCATGTTTTGCTCGTGGAAGAGGCTTAGTCAACGGATCTGCTACATTCAGTCCGTATGTATCTTGCAAATCTCTATGTCTCCCACCTGGACTAGATCCCGGATGGAATTGAAGCGTCTCTTGATGTGCTTGGTTCTCTTGTGAAATCTGGATTCCTTTGCCAAGGCAATTGCACCAGTATTGTCACAAAAGATTTTCATTAGACCCGATGCACTATGTATGACACCCAGATCAGATATGAACTCCTTCATCCAGACTCCTTCATTTGCTGCTTCCGAAGCAGCTATGTATTCGGCTTCACACGTAGATCCCGCCACGACGCTTTGTTTAGAACTGCACCAACTGACAGCTCCACCGTTTAATGTAAATACGTATCCGGTTTGCGATTTAGAATCGTCCGGATCAGTGTCAAAGCTCGCATCGACGTAACCACTTACGATTAGCTCTTTGTCACCTCCATAAACAAGAAACATATCCTTAGTCCTTTTCAGGTATTTCAGGATGTTCTTGACCGCTGTCCAATGATCCACTCCTGGATTACTTTGGTACCTCCCTGCTAGACTTATAGCAAGGCACACATCAGGTCTGGTACACAGCATTGCATACATGATAGAGCCTATGGCTGAAGCATAGGGAACATCTTTCATTTTCTCTCTATCTTCTGCAGTGGTCGGGCATTGAGTCTGACTCAACTTCACACCTTGTAACACAGGCAAGAACCCTTTCTTTGCTTGATCCATTTTGAACTTCTTCAAAACTTTGTCAAGGTATGTGCTTTGTGAAAGTCCAATTAAGCGTCTTGATCTATCTCTATAGATCTTAATGCCTAATATGTAAGCAGCTTCACCGAGGTCTTTCATTGAAAAACTCTTATTCAAGTATCCCTTTATGCTATCCAGAAATTCTATATCATTTCCAATTAGTAATATGTCATCCAAATATAATATCAGAAATGCTACAGAGCTCCCACTCACTTTCTTGTAAATACAGGCTTCTCCAAAAGTCTGTACAAAACCAAATGCTTTGATCACACTATCAAAGCGTTTATTCCAACTCCGAGAGGCTTGCACCAGTCCATAAATGGATCGCTGGAGCTTGCATACTTTGTTAGCTCCCTTTGGATCGACAAAACCTTCTGGTTGCATTCTTTCAGAAATCCATTCAGGAATGCAGTTTTGACATCCATCTGCCAAATTTCATAATCATAAAATGCGGCAATTGCTAACATGATTCGGACAGACTTAAGCATTGCTACGGGTGAGAAAGTCTCATCGTAGTCAATCCCTTGAACTTGCCGAAAACCTTTTGCGACAAGTCGAGCTTTGTAGACAGTAATATTACCGTCAGCGTCCGTCTTCTTCTTGAAGATCCATTTATTCTCAATTGCTTGCCGATCATTGGGCAAGTCAACCAAAGTCCATACTTTGTTCTCATACATGGATCCCATCTCAGATTTCATGGCTTTAAGCCATTTTGCGGAATCTGGGCTCACCATCGCTTCTTCATAGTTCGTAGGTTCATCATGATCTAGTAGCATGACTTCTAGAACAGGGTTACCGTACCACTCTGGTGCGGATCTTACTCTGGTTGATCTACAAAGTTCAGTAGTATCTTGTTCTGAAGTTTCATGATCATCATCATTAGCTTCCTCACTAATTGGTGTAGGTGTCACAGAAACAGGTTTCTATGATGTACTACTTTCCAATAAGGGAGTAGGTACAGTTACCTCGTCAAGTTCTACTTTCCTCCCACTCACTTCTTTCGAGAGAAACTCCTTCTCCAGAAAGTTTCCGAATTTAGCAACAAAAGTCTTGCCTTCGGATCTGTGATAGAAGGTGTATCCAATAGTTTCCTTTGGATATCCTATGAAGACACATTTATCCAATTTGGGTTCGAGCTTACCAGCTTGAAGCTTTTTCACATAAGCATCGCAGCCCCAAACTTTCAGAAACGACAACTTTGGTTTCTTGCCAAACCACAGTTCATAAGGCGTCGTCTCAACGGATTTTGATGGTGCCCTATTTAACGTGAATGCGGCCGTCTCTAGAGCGTATCCCCAAAACGATAGCGGTAAATCAGTAAAAGAGACATCATAGATCGTACCATATCTAGTAAAGTATGATTACGACGTTCGGACACACCATTACGCTGTGGTGTTCCGGGTGGCGTGAGTTGCGAAACTATTCCACATTGTTTCAAATGTACACCAGGCTCGTAACTTAAATATTCTCCTCCATGATCAGATCGTAGGAATTTTATTTTCTTGTTACAATGATTTTCAACTTCACTCTGAAATTCTTTGAACTTTTCAAACGTTTCAGACTTGTGTTTCATTAAGTAGATATACCCATATCTGCTTAAGTCATCTGTGAAGGTGAGAAAATAACGATATCCGCCATGAGTCTCAATATTCATCGGACCACATACATCTGTATGTATGATTTCTAATAAATCTCTTGCTCTCTCCATAGTACCAGAGAACGGTGTTTTTGTCATCTTACCCATAAGGCACGGTTCACAAGTACCAAGTGATTCATAATCAAGTGGTTCCAAAAGCCCATCAATATGGAGTTTCTTCATGCGCTTTATACCGATATGACCTAAATGGCAGTGCCACAAATAAGTTGCACTATCATTATCAACTCTGCATCTTTTGGTTTCAACACTATGAATATGTGTGTCACTACTATCGAGATTTAATAAGAATAGACCACTCTTTAAGGGTGCATGACCATAAAAGATATTACTCATGTAAATAGAACAACCATTATTCTCCGATTTAAATGAATAACCATCTCGCATCAAACAAGATCCAGATATAATGTTCATGCTTAACGCTGGCACCAAATAACAATTATTTAGGTCTAATATTAATCCCGAAGGTAGATGTAGAGGTAGCGTGCCTACTGCGATCACATCGACTTTGGAACCATTTCCCACGCGCATCATCACCTCGTCCTTAGCCAATCTTCGCTTAGTCCGTAGTCCCTGTATCGAGTTGCAAATATTAGCAACAGAACCAGTATCAAATACCCAGGTGCTACTGCGAGCATTAGTAAGGTACACATCAATAACATGTATATCACATATACCTTTGTTCACCTTGCCATCCTTCTTATCCGCCAAATACTTGAGGCAGTTCCGCTTCCAGTGACCAGTCTGCTTGCAGTAGAAGCACTCAGTTTCAGGCTTAGGTCCAGGTTTGGGTTTCTTCTCTTGAGCAGCAACTTGCTTGCTGTTCTTTTTGAAGTTCCCCTTCTTCTTCCCTTTGCCCTTTTTCTTGAAACTAGTGGTCTTGTTGACCATCAACACTTGATGCTCCTTCTTGATTTCTACCTCCGCAGCTTTCAGCATTGCGAAGAGCTCGGGAATAGTCTTATTCATCCCTTGCATATTATAGTTCATCACGAAGCTCTTGTAGCTTGGTGGCAGTGATTGGAGAATTCTGTCAATGACGCAATCATCTGGAAGATTAACTCCCAATTGAATCAAGTGATTATTATACCCAGACATTTTGAGTATATGCTCACTGACAGAACTGTTCTCCTCCATCTTGCAGCTATAGAATTTATTGGAGACTTCATATCTCTCAATCCGGGCATTTGCTTGAAATATTAACTTCAACTCCTGGAAAATCTCATATGCTCCATGACGTTCAAAACGTCGTTGAAGTCCCGATTCTAAGCCGTAAATCATGGCACACTGAACTATCGAGTAGTCATCAGCTTTGCTCTACCAGACATTCATAACATCTGGTGTTGCTCCAGCAGCAGGCCTGGCACCCAGCGGTGCTTCCAGGACGTAATTCTTCTGTGCAGCAATGAGGATAATCCTCAAGTTACGGACCCAGTCCATGTAATTGCTACCATCATCTTTCAACTTTGCTTTCTCAAGGAATGCATTAAAATTCAACGGAACAACATCATGGGCCATCTATCTACAATCAAACATGAATAAGCAAGATACTATCAGGTACTAAGTTCATGATAAATTTAGGTTCAATTAATCATATTACTTAAAGAACTCCCACTTAGATAGACATCCCTCCAATCCTCTAAGTGATTACGTGATCCAAATCAACTAAACCATGTCCGATCATCACGTGAGATGGAGTAGCTTCATTGGTGAACATCACTATGTTGATCATATCTACTATATGATTCACGCTCGACCTTTCGGTCTCCGTGTTCCGAGGCCATATCTGTATATGCTTGGCTCGTCAAGTATAACCTGAGTATTCCGCGTGTGCAACTGTTTTGCACCCGTTGTATTTGAACGTAGAGCCTATCACACCCGATCATCACGTGGTGTCTCAGCACGAAGAACTTTCACAATGGTGCATACTCAGGGAGAACACTTCTTGATAATTAGTGAGAGATCATCTTATAATGCTACCGTCAATCAAAGCAAGATAAGATGCATAAAAGATAAACATCACATGCAATCAATATAAGTGATATGATATGGCCATCAGCATCTTGTGCTTGTGATCTCCATCTTCGAAGCACCATTATGATCACCATCGTAGCATCGTTGTCGTCTCGCCAATCTTATGCTTCCACGACTATCGCTACCGCTTAGTGATAAAGTAAAGCATTACAGCGCAATTGCATTGCATACAATAAAGCGACAACCATATGGCTCGTGCCAGTTGCCGATAACTCGGTTACAAAACATGATCATCTCATACAATAAAATTTAGCATCATGTCTTGACCATATCACATCACAACATGCCCTGTAAAAACAAGTTAGACGTCCTCTACTTTGTTGTTGCAAGTTTTACGTGGCTGCTACGGGCTTAAGCAAGAACCAATCTTACCTACGCATCAAAACCACAACGATAGTTTGTCAAGTTGGTGCTGTTTTAACCTTCGCAAGGACCGGGCGTAGCCACACTCGGTTCAACTAAAGTTGGAGAAACTGTCACCCGCTAGCCACCTTTGTGCAAAGCACGTCGGGAGAACTGGTCTCGCGTAAGCGTACGCGTAATGTCGGTCCGGGCCGCTTCGTCCAACAATACCGCCGAACCAAAGTATGACATGCTGGTAAGCAGTATGACTTATATCGCCCACAACTCACTTGTGTTCTACTCGTGCAAATAACATCAACACATAAAACCTAGGCTCGGATGCCACTGTTGGGTAATGTAGTAATTTCAAAAAATTTCCTACGCACACACAAGATCATGGTGATGCATATCAACGAGAGGGAGAGTGTGATCTACGTACCCTTGTAGATCGACAACGGAAGCGTTAGCACAACGTGGTTGATGTAGTCGTACGTCTTCACGGCCCGACCGATCAAGCACCGAAACTACGGCACCTCCGAGTTCTAGCACACGTTCAGCTCGATGACGATCCTCGGACTCCGATCCAGCAAAGTGTCGGGGAAGAGTTCCGTCAGCACGACGGCATGGTGACGATCTTGATGTACTACCGTCGGGGCTTCGCCTAAGCACCGCTACAATATTATCGAGGACTATGGTGGAAGGGGGCACCGCACACGGCTAAGAATATGATCACGTGGATCAACTTGTGTCTCTAGGGGTGCTCCCTGCCTCCGTATATAAAGGATCAAAGGGGAGGGTGCGGCCGGCCAGGATAGGGCGCGCCAGGAGGAGTCCTACTCCCTCTGGGAGTAGGATTCCCCCCCTTTCCTATTTGGAATAGGATTCGGGAGGGGGGAAAGAGGAGAGAGAGAAGGAAGGGGGCGCCGGCCCCCTCTCCTTGTCCTATTCGGACTAGGGGGGGGGGGAGGGGCGCATGGCCCAGCCCTGGCCACCTCTCCTCTCTTCCACTAAGGCCCACTAAGGCCCATATACCTCCCGGGGGTTCCGGTAACTTCCCGGTACTCCGGTAAAATCCCGATTTCACCCGGAACACTTCCGATATCCAAATATAGGCTTCCAATATATCAATCTTTATGTCCCGACCATTTCGAGACTCCTCGTCATGTCCGTGATCACATCCGGGACTCCGAACAAACTTCGGTACATCAAAATGCATAAACTCATAATATAACTGTCATCAAAACCTTAAGCGTGCGGACCCTACGGGTTCGAGAACAATGTAGACATGACCGAGACACGTCTCCGGTCAATAACCAATAGCGGAACCTGGATGCTCATATTGGCTCCTACATATTCTACGAAGATCTTTTATCGGTCAGACCGCATAACAACATACGTTGTTCCCTTTGTCATCGGTATGTTACTTGCCCGAGATTCGATCGTCGGTATCTCAATACCTAGTTCAATCTTGTTACCGGCAAGTCTCTTTACTCGTTCCGTAATACATCATCTCACAACTAACTCATTAGTTGCAATGCTTGCAAGGCTTATGTGATGTGCATTACCGAGAGGGCCCAGAGATACCTCTCCGACAATCGGAGTGACAAATCCTAATCTCGAAATACGCTAACCCAACATGTACCTTTGGAGACACCTGTAGAGCACCTTTATAATCACCCAGTTACGTTGTGACGTTTGGTAGCACACAAAGTGTTCCTCCGGCAAACGGGAGTTGCATAATCTCAGTCATAGGAACATGTATAAGTCATGAAGAAAGCAATAGCAACATACTAAATGATCGGTTGCTAAGCTAACGGAATGGGTCATGTCAATCAGATCATTCACCTAATGATGTGATCCCGTTAATCAAATAACAACTCTTTGTTCATGGTTAGGAAACATAACCATCTTTGATTAACGAGCTAGTCCAGTAGAGGCATACTAGTGACACTCTGTTTGTCTATGTATTCACACATGTATTATGTTTCCGGTTAATACAATTCTAGCATGAATAATAAACATTTATCATGATATAAGGAAATAAATAATAACTTTATTATTGCCTCTAGGGCATATATCGTTCATTGCTTGCTTCTCACGATGGCTCAAGATAACACTAAATTGTGTGACTTTACCAATACCAATAACAATGATTTTATTAGCACTCTAATTGCTCCACTTACCGATGTTGAATCTTGTGAAATTAATGCTGCCTTGTTGAATCTTTTCATGAAATATCCATTTTCCGGCCTTCCTAGTGAAGATGCCGCTACCCATCTAAATAGCTTCATTGATTTGTGTGATATGCAAAAGAAGAAATATGTTGACAATGATATTGTTAAATTGAAGCTATTCCTTTTTCTCTTAGAGATCGTGCTAAAGCTTGGTTTTCGTCTTTGCCTAAAAATAGTACTGATTCTTGGAATAAGTGCAAAGATGCTTTTATCTCTAAGTATTTTGCTCCCACTAAGATTATCACTCTTAGAAACGATATTATGAATTTTAAGCAACTTGATCATGAACATGTTGCACAACCTTGGGAGAGGATGAAATTAATGATACGTAATTGCCCAACACATGGTTTGAATTTGTGGATGATTATACAAAATTTTTATGCCGGATTGAATTTTGCTTCTAGAAATCTTTTAGATTCGGCCGCGGGAGGCACTTTTATGGAAAGCACTTTAGGAGAAGCTACTAAACTCCTAAATAATATTATGGTTAATTATTCTCAATGGCACACTGAAAGATCTACTAATAAGAAAGTGCATGCGATAGAAGAAATTAATGATTTGAGTGGAAAGATGGATGAACTTATGAAATTATTTGCTAATAAAAGTGTTTCTTCTGATCCTAATGATATGCCTTTGCCTACTTTGATTGAGAATAATAATGAATCTATGGATGTGAATTTTGTTGGTAGGAATAATTTTGGTAACAACGCGTATAGAGGAAACTTTAATCCTAGGCCTTATCCTAGTAATTCCTCTAATAATTATGGTAATTCCTACAACAATTCTTATGTAAATTATAATAAGATGCCCTCTGATTTTGAATCCAATATTAAAGAATTTATTACTTTGCAAAAGAATTTCAATGCTTTGATTGAAGAGAAATTGCTTAAGATTGATGAGTTGGCTAGGAACGTTGATAGAATTTCTCTTGATGTTGATTCTTTGAAACTTAGATCTATTCCTCCTAAGCATGATATCAATGAGTCTCTCAAAGCCATGAGAATTTCCATTGATGAGTGCAAAGAAAGAACCGATAGGATGCGTGCTAAGAAAGATTCCTCTATAAGAGCATGTTCTTCTAGTTTCCATGATAATAAAGATGAAGATCTAAAAGTTATTGATGTGTCCCCTATTAAATCTTTGTTTTGCAATATGAATCTTGATAATGATGGGACTGAATATGATCCACCTTTACCTAGAAGGAGTTCCAAAAATTCGGAGTTTTTAGATCTTGATGCTAAATTTGATAAAAGTGGGATTGAAGAAATCAAAACTCTAGATGTTAATGAACCCACTATTTTGGATTTCAAGGAATTTAATTATGATAATTGCTCTTTAATAGATTGTCTTTACTTGTTGCAATCCGTGCTAAATTCTCCTCATGCTTATAGTCAAAATAAAGCTTTTACCAAACATATCGTTGATGCTTTGATGCAATCTTATGAAGAAAAACTTGAGTTGGAAGTTTCTATCCCTAGAAAACTTTATGATGAGTGGGAACAAACTATTAAAATTAAAATTAAAGATCATGAATGACAAGCTTTGTGTGATTTGGGCGCTAGTGTTTCCACGATTCCAAAGACTTTGTGTGATTTTGATGATTGCTCTTTAAACTTGCACCTTGCGGTTTCCACTATTAAGAAACCTATGGGAAGAATTAATGATGTTCTTATTGTTGCAAATAGGAATTATGTACCCGTAGATTTTATCGTTCTTGACATACATTGCAATCCTTCATGTCCTATTATTCTTGGTAGACCTTTCCTTAGAATGATTGGTGCAATTATTGATATGAAGGAAGGAAATATTAGATTCCAATTACCGTTAAGGAAAGGCATGGAACACTTCCCTAGAAATAAAATTAAATTACCTTATGAATCTATTATGATAGCCACTTATGGATTGCCTACCAAAGATGGCAATACCTAGGTCTATCCTTGCTTTTTATGCCTAGCTAGGGGCATTAAAAGATAGCGCTTGTTAGGAGGCAACCCAATTTTATTTTTATTCCTTGCTTTTTGCTCCTGTTGAGTAATAAATAATTTATCTATCCTCTGTTTTGGTTTTGTTTTTTGTGTTTAATTAGTGTTTGTGCCAAGTAGAACCGTTGGGAAGACTTGGGGAAAGTCTTGTTAATCTTGCTGTAAAAAACAGTAACTTTAGCGCTCACGAGAACTGCTGCCATTTTTATTTGTAAAGTGATATTTAGTTAATTCTTTTTTAAGATGATTAATAGATAAATTCCTCACGTCCATAAATTTATTTTAGAATTTTGGGGGTTCCAGATCTTGCGCTAGCTACAGATTACTACAGACTGTTCTGTTTTTGACAGATTCTGTTTTTCGTGTGTTGTTTGCTTATTGTGATGAATCTATGGCTAGTAAAATAGTTTATAAACGATAGATAAGTTGGAATACAGTAGGTTTAACACCAATATAAATAAATAATGAGTTCATTACAGTACCTTCAAGTGGTCTTTTGTTTTTTTTCGCTAATGGAGCTCACGAGATTTTCTACTTTAAGTTTTGTGTTGTGAAGTTTTCAAGTTTTGGGTAAAGATTTGATGGATTATGGAACAAGGAGTGGCAAGAGCCTAAGCTTGGGGATGCCCATGGCACCCCCAAGATAATCTAAGGACACCAAAAAGTCAAAGCTTGGGGATGCCCTGGAAGGCATCCCCTCTTTCGTCTACTTCTATCGGTAACTTTACTTGGAGCTATATTTTTATTCACCACATGATATGTGTTTTGCTTGGAGCATCTTGTATGATTTGAGTCTTTGCTTTTTAGTTTACCATAATCAACTTTGTTGTACACACCTTTGGAGAGAGACACACATGATCCGGAAATTATTAGAATACTCTATGTGCTTCACTTATATCTTTTGAGTTATATAGTTTTGCTCTAATACTTCACTTATATCTTTTAGAGCACGGTGGTGGATTTGTTTTATAGAAACTATTGATCTCTCATGCTTCACTTAGATTATTTTGAGAGTCTTAAATAGCATGGTAATTTGCTTAAATAATCCTAATATGCTAGATATACAAGATTAATAATAAAATTCTCTTATGAGTGTGTTGAATACTATGAGAAGTTTGATACTTGATAATTGTTTTGAGATATGGAGATGGTGATATTAGAGTCATGCTAGTTGAGTAGTTGTGAATTTGAGAAATACTTGTGTCGAAGCTTGTGATTCCCGTAGCATGCACGTATGGTGAAACGTTATGTGATGAAGTCGGAGCATGATTTATTTATTGATTGTCTTCCTTATGAGTGGCGGTCGGGGACGAGCGATGGTCTTTTCCTACCAATCTATCCCCCTAGGAGCATGCGCGTAATACTTTGCTTTGATAACTTGTAGATTTTTGCAATAAGTATATGAGCTCTTTATGACTAATGTTGAGTCCATGGATCATACGCACTCTCACCCTTCCACCATTGCTAGCCTCTCTAAAACCACACACCTTTCGCCGGTATCATACACCCACCATATACATTCCTCAAAACAGCCACCATACCTACCTATCATGGCATTTCCATAGCCATTCCGAGATATAATGCCATGCAACTTTCCACCGTTCCGTTTACTATGACACGCTCCATCATTGTCATATTGCTTTGCATGATCATGTAGTTGACATTGTATTTGTGGCAAAGCCACCGTTCATAATTCTTTCATACATGTCACTCTTGATTCATTGCATATCCCGGTACACCGCCGGAGGCACTCATATAGAGTCATATTTTGTTCTAAGTATCGAGTTATAATTGTTGAGTTGTAAGAAAATAAAAGTGTGATGATCATCATTATTAGAGCATTGTCCCAAGTGAGGAAAGGATGATGGAGACTATGATTCCCCCACAAGTCGGGATGAGACTTCGGACGAAAAAAAGAAGTGCATCAGGGAAGTGTCCACTTCCATGATGATAAATCGCGCGTCACAGAAGTGCTTTCGTCAAGGGTGACCGACACGTGGCATCCACCGTAACGGAACGCCGTTAAGCTATTGGGTCGGGTTTTGGATCCGATAACCCATTAACAGCCTTGACCAATGGGGATTTTCCACGTGTAAAATCATCATTGGCTGGAGGAAACACGTGTCGGCTCATCATTGGGATAGATGTGAACCACTCATTGGATGGAAGGCGCCTATGATACGTCGACACATGGCACGGCCCAACAGAGGCCCATTCCTATGAAAAGGCCGGCCCGCTTGACTTGGTTAAAAGCTGGCAGGCCGGCCCATCGAAAGCCTGTTAACGGCCTGTTCGAATATAGCCCATTTACAGCCCGCTAACCCAAGGCTCGTTTCTCCCTATTCGAATTAGGCCCAATAGCGTCATCTGGGCCATCCAATATGATTCCAGCCCATTTTCACTTCTGGCCCATGTATGGCCCATGACGTCTTTCGGCCCATATGAGGCCCTATGTAACTCTTGGCCTACTAACGGCCCGTGGTGAAACTGGCCCGTAATGAACAGTGTATCACTTTACACCCATTAACGGCCCATGGTGAAACTGACCCGTAATGAATAGTGTATCACTTTATACCCATTAACGGTCCGTTATTCCGTTGGGCCTTTTCTAGCCCATGTTATCTTTCGGCCTTCTCAGAGCCCATTTATTCTTGGGCTCATTTCCAGCATTCGTTTACTTACGGCCCGTTACTGTCATTTTCTGCTTGTGGGCCAAATTCAGCCCGTGGTTACAGTCGGCCCGTTTGTGGTCCGTTAATACGTTGGGCTGTTTTCATAGCGTCATCAAATACGGCCTATTAATGATGGCCCGTTATGGTCGGCCCATGAATGGACGATTCCAACTCTAGCCCGTTTACGGCCATAATGCGGCCTGTTATTGGCCCATGTTTGGCCATCGATCATACTGCCCGTATAAGGCCCATTGATGATACGCCCCGTAGAAGGCCCATTGTTTCTACGGCCCGTAGAAGGCCCACTGTTTCTACGGCCTGTAGGAGGCCCAGTGTCACTACAGTAAATATTAGCCCATGGTTATTGTGGCCTAGTTTTAAAAAATAGGTTATTGCACCCACTAGCAAACCGCGGAAAAAGAACTGCAATGACTAGAAGCAAACAAATAAACAAGACAACAGGGAAATAAATAAGCAAGCAACTTACGCTAGGTTATCACGGCTATCACACATATTACATCCACTGGGCATCAAAGTTCGCCACCAGTGCAAATAAACGCGTCGACAAAAAAATATACAAAACTGAGAGCACTTCAGAAGGCACTAGGCCTGGCCAGGTCCCCCCCTAAATAGCTGAAGAAGCTGAGTAGACCTTAGTTGTGTCAACGATAGATGCATCAACACTAGATTTAAGGCATGATGGTGCGCATGGCAGTCCTCTGACATCTTCATTGCATCTTTGACTTCAAGTCGGAGCTGAGCTGAAGCAAGCCTTTCCGCTTTAAGTCGAGACTGAAGAAGTCGAACTGATTGAGGCAGTGACTGCACAGAGGTTGTCTCACACCTGCTGGTGAGTAGCTTCAACTCACTGTCTTCATCAAGACAGGACCTTGGGGTCATCTCTCTGTCCTCAAGATGGTTTGGCTCACTATCTTCCCTAAAGTTCTGCCTGGCGTAAGAGATACGAGTCTGAAAGAGAAACAAGGAGACACGTAACAGGTTTCACAATTATATAAGAAAATAATGGATCTGTTCTGCATAAGGAACATGTTTTTACAACTACAATTTGAAACTGGTAGTTGTTGCAAACATCCAATCAGATGTAAACAACAAAGCAAACAACAGTGGAGGAAATGATGCCTACCCAAATCTATACTAGAACAAAGTTTGAAGGCTTGAGAAGGATGAACTTACATTACATGTTAACACGGGCTGGACAAAGCCCTTCTCCATGTTGATGGAAGGATAATTCAATAAATTCCCCAAAGAAAATTCTTTATAAGCATTGCCATTATTCTACATTTTGCAAAGAGTAAATATAGATCAAATAATATTGGAAGAAATAGAGGATAATGAAGCTCAGGTGCAGACTGATGATACACAATCAAATAGCAATTAATTAAGTACAGCGTTAGAAGGCAAAAGGGAGAGAGGTACTGACAAGAGCAATGCATAGCCCATTATTGTTTTGAGATCATATGATCCTTTGAGCAAGGAGATTCATTTGAAATTAGTTTTCATACAAGAGAGAAGGTAAGGCACAAGCAGAAATTTAGGAGTTCAAATTTTGAATTGAGATCATAGACAGTACCTGACGCTGGGCTCCCAACAGTTCTAATAGGGGTTTGGCCACTGGAGTAGGGGTAAAGTGTGGTACAGTTGGGCCTGTGTTTTCTATGGCTGCTGATCTATCTGATTTAACAGGTATCACTACCTTTTCCAAATACCTAGTTTGTACTCCTTGACGACCTGCACTCACCCTCTTCCTTTTGGACACCTATTATGAAAGAACAACATTTGACTGGAAAAACATAGTGTGACGACACATGGAATAGGTATAGAAAATGGATAGGTATGGCATATACTCATATATGATGCTTAAACTAAGCAGATGGTGTAACAAAGTAGAAGTAATGCAAGAGGTCAGAAGCAAAATATGTGCGACCAATACAACTTTGCAAAGTTAGAGCAAGCACCTTGATGGGTGGATAAGATAGGCCATCCTCCACCATGCCAAGTTTGTTAGGCAGTGGATCATTCCGCAATATTCCTCTCATGCGCCCATTCTCATATTCATTTTGATAATGTTCAATATCTGACATGCATGAAAACATAAAAACAAGTGAGATTTTCTTTGTAATGCAGAAGTGATTCTAATCCAATACTGCCTCCCTGTAAACCCCTTTGTGTTATCTCTGCAATTCTTTTAAAAGATGCCATGCATGCTGTAATTTGTTGTGTGCATTAATGTAATGCGGCCTACTACTCAAAATATGAGAGCTCCAGAAGCGATGACACTTCGCAGATGATAGCTTCAACATATAGTAAAGAAGAACAAGTCGACCTAACCAGACATATTCAAAATATACTAAGGGAGAACAACTCGACCTGACCAGTCGACCGCAAGAGAAGAGTATCATCTTAAAGAAGAGCAGAAGAGCAAGCAGATTGAATATATTACAAGTCTTTTAATACAATGTCGGTTGGCCACCCATGATGAACCAGAGCGCACAGAGAAATACTATTCTTTCCGGTCTCTCCATATGTGGCTCACATGCATTTCAAAACTAAAGTAGGAACATTTAGCTAACCAATTAAACATCTCTCAGTTTTACTAATATCAGCAATAATATCATATATGAATTTGTACAACTAAGCTTGTTTAGCTCGATGGGTGGAGTAGTGCTATTACGACACGAACCACGTAGGTTGATTGTGGTCATCATAAAATGGGGAAAACATAAGCATGATGAGTATAGTGTTGACCGTGGCAGTGGGATGGCAGATCTGAAGCTGCAAACCGCACAAAGGGTAGTTAGCAACCGATGTTTGCTTTGAAATAACAACTAAGATTTGGTATGGACAAGAAAGTACGGTCAACAAGTGACAAAGAAATGCAATTATGTTGTCTCTCTATATGTCGCGACATGCATTTGGAAACTCAAGTGGGACCTTTAGCTAACCAATTAAATGTGTCAGTTAACTAATATCAGTATCATATCACAATCATATTTGAATAACTAAGCTTTCGAATTCTGAGTGTTGTGTTGTTTAGCTTGAAGGGTGGAGTAATGCTAGTATGACAGAAAGCACCTACGCAGATCATAGTAGAGTAGATAAAAGGGGAAAACCCTAAGCATCAAGAGAAAAATCAGGAAAGTGGAACTAGCTGGACCAGTGGGTGGCACACATGCTTTTCGAAATGAATATAGGAACATTAGGTGACCAATTAAATGTTCTCTATTTTAGTGATATGAGCATCATATCAGATTCGTATTTCAACATGTAAGCTTTGGGTTGAGGTCTTGAGGAGCAGTGCTAGCACGACACGAAGCACCTATGATGATGGTAGTGAATATAAAGGGGGGAAACCAGAAGCTTTACGAGTATAGTGCCCATGCCATGGCAGATCTGAAGGTGAAAACCGGACAAAGCAACTTCGCAACCAATGTTTGCTTTCAACTAGCCACTACGATTTGGTACGGACAAGAGAAGTACAGTAAACAAATTACGATCTATTTTCTGGGTGAGATCAATAACTTAAGCACATATGGAAGAGTACCACCTCTCTTGCGACGCCATGTAGGCCTATGCTGATATGTTGAGGGTGCTGCGGGTGCGATGGCTGTCGGTGGCGGGGAAGAAGACTTTCGACGGCAGACGACCGGGTCAGGGGATATATCCTGTTGCCGTGGACGAGGCGGTCGTAGGAGCGGCAATGACAAGGTTGACGATGGCGCCGATGAAGCGAGAGGAGGCGATGAAAGGATGCTAGTCCAGCGCCATGGATGAGAGACGTCCATCTCTTGCAGTGGATGACGGGGTAGGGGTAGTGGCTCCGGCAAGGTGGAGGATGGGGTGGCGGACGGAGGAGGCTAGCCGCGGTGCGGAGGTTGTCGTGCTGCTGACGGTGTATGAATGGGGAAATGGAGGGGAGGGGGGATCTCAAACTTTGGGACACGCTTCTCTGAAATGGGGGAAAGTTACGAACTTATCCCTTGTTTAAAATTTAGGACATCACGTCGGTTGGGGATAGGACGGTAATCTCGCATCTCCCAAATATTTGCCGATAACTATTTCGGGCGAGGAGAGGGTGTTTTACGCCCACGGTTGGCGCCCACGGTGTATGAACGGGGCTGACAGGTAGGGCGGTTGTGTCACGTCTGATGGAAGTTACACATCTGCCCCTATTTAAAATATAAGCCTACATCGATTTCGAACGAGGAGAGTTTGTTTTGCCGCCCACCGTGTATGAATGGGGAAATGGAGGAAGAGACACATGTCTTTCGGACGAGCTTGAATCAAATGTGTTTTGCCGCCCACGTTTGGCGCCCACCGTGTCTGACTGGGCTTAGAGGCCATCGTGTCACGTCTGATTGAAGTTAGTAGTCTACCCCTATCGACAACAGTGTAAATCCTGTCGATAAGGATGTCAAGTGTCAGGGGAAGACAATAATTTCCATCTCGCAAACACTTGCTTCGAGCAGCCCACAAATTATAGTGGGTGTTTAGCCGCTTCGTTCAAAACTTGGGAGAATTAGCATTCACGTTTGCCCTGGGACCTGGCAAACTAAATTCAAATCCAATTTGTATTCGATTACGAATATCCACTGATAATTATACGTTTTGTTATTTATTTCTTCAAAACCACAACAAAGATTTATTCCACCTTTATATATGATTATGATTTAGAAATGCCGTGATCTTCGAATTCAGTAGGTTGGATACACTCTGAGTCAAACATTTATTTCATCCAACACAATATGCTCACACGACAAACAGTTCACCTTATGTCAATCATACAAGTTGTGAGGATGTAACACCCCGGATGTAATTTACCTTATTTGTATCCCAACTCTTGCCGTTTCCGGCACTAAGTTATTTTATTTCTCCGTTGTCGGGTTTTTGTCTCCGTGTGTTTTGTCTTTGTCATGCATCTCATATCATGTCATCATGTGCATTGCATTTGCATACGTGTTCGTCTCATGCATCCGAGCATTTTCCCCATTGTCCGTTTTGCATTCCGGCGCTCCTATGTCCTCCGGTGGTCCTTTCTACCTCTTTTCGTGTGCGGGTGTTAAACATTTTCGGATTGGACCGAGACTTGTCATGCGGCCTTGGTTTACTACCGGTAGACCGACTGTCAAATTTCGTGCCATTTGGACTTCATTTGATACTCCAACGGTTAATCGAGGGACCGAAAAGGCCTCGTGTGTGATGCAGCCCAACACCCTTCCAAAGTGGCCCAAAACCCACCTAAACCTCTTCTATCGTCTAGAGCGTTCGATCATGATCGCGTGGCCGCAAACCGCACTCCATTTGGAGCTTCCTAGCTCCCTCTACCCCTATATATAGATCCCTACATTCCATTTCCGGGCGAAACCCTAAAATTTCAGCTCCCCGCGCCGCCAGACACATCTCCGCCGACGGACATGTCCGGCTAGCCGTCCGCCGCCATCTGGCTTCCTCTCATTGGCCGCCGCCCTCGCCCCACATCGCCTGTCCCGCCGCCGCGCGGCTCGGGAGCCCGGAGCCGGCCCTCCAGGCCCGTGATCTCCGCCGCCCGCCTCAGGCGCACGCCCGCGCCGCCCTCAGCCCTGCTCCACCTCAAGTCTGGCCCGCTGCCGCTTGTCTCTGGCGGAGCTCGCCGCCGTCCACCGAGCTCGCGCCGCTCCGACCCGCCGCCTCCAAGCTCGCCGCGGTCACCGCCCCCGTCGTCAACCTTCTCCGGCCGGAGTCCCCAAGTCCGGCGATGTTCCCGAGCTCCTCCGGTGAACAGTGCTCCCTCCGGCGATCCTCGAAATCTGTGCAGCTACAGTACCCGCGTCAGATCCAAATCTGGATCGGGAGGTTGACTTTTTCATCCCGAAACCCTAGCTTTTTAGCATTTTTCCGCATGCCATAACTCTGCATCTGTAGCTCCAATTCGTGCGTGTAGCATATCAAAATGTTCGTCTCGACGAGTACATCATTTCATCTCATTGCATCATTTTCATTTGAGCTCATCTTGATGCCCGAAATGTTGTTGGAAGAGGGCTATGTGAGGAATTTGTCAGATCTGTTTCAGCAAATGGCCTTTTGTCATTTTTGCCATGCTTAATGTGTGTATGCTATGATCCTGAGATCTACATGTGTTTGTAGAATGCCATGCCATCTTTACAGGGGTGTATGCCATGTATTTTTGTGATCTTCGTGGTGCCTAGCACAAGCATTTAAAGTAGCGTAATCGTTGATGCTGATTTCAGGGACTTAGAATTTCACTAAGTCCTTGTCCTGTTTTTGTTTTTATGCCATATGTTCACGTTGTTTCCTAGTGATCCGTGCCTCTTTTGAGGATGATCACTAAGGATGTTTTGTTAACATTGTGGTGCTCTATCCATCCATGTCTTTGTTTGCAATTATGGAGCACCCTAGCTTGAGTCAATCGAGCTGTACTTTTGCTATAAAAGGATCCTGGCAGATTGTTGACATGTTTAGCAATTTTGCCGAGGATGTTGCTATTGATCCGTGCATGCTATGTTGTTGTTCTTGCCATGTATAGCTTCTATGCCATGTCTTCTTGATGGGTGTATGCTTAGTTTGTCATGCCATGCTCTGTTGTGAGTGCATCAAGCTCGTAAACATGCCTACTCGTTAACTGTTTTGCATGCTCCAGTTTTTCACTAAGTCTGAATCTGTTTGTGTTTTTGCTATGTTCACATGCTTGAAATTGTATTTTCTGATCCCTTTTGGCTCAAGGTCACCAAGGGACTTTTGTTAAGTGCTTAGAGTAGCTTCATGCCATGCCTTGCGTTTCCATGATATGTTCCTGTAGCATGTATTTTACATGCTCTAAAATTGCTTCCTGCTGATAAATTCCATACTTGTGTTAATTTCACTAAGTCTGAAACCTATTATCATTTGCACTTTTTCCGTGCTTGTTTGGACCTGTTAATGGATGAATTAGCCGTAGCTCAGTGTTCATCTTTTGTCAAGCATCATGAGTGGATCCCTTGCATGTATTTTGTTGTCATGTTTGAGTACTGTAGCATATTTATGTTGATGCATTTAGTTGGTCACTTGCTGATTATCACAGACCGGTGCCATATTTGTTTCACTTGCCATTTCCAAACCGTGCATCCGATTCCGGTGATCTTTATATCAATTTCAACCGAAATCAACTCACCTTTCCAGTGGCACTCTTGGATTTCCATGTTGAGTCTAGCTTCAATCATTCCTTGTCAAATCTTGCATATGCATCACATATCGCATCCCGCATATCATACCATGTTTGCATCATGTTGCTTGAGCATTGCACGTGGTTGATTGTGCTCCCTTTTGCTTGTTGTTCTTGTTTGGGTAGAGCCGGGAGACGAGTTCATGAATGAGGAGCCCGTTGAGTTTGCTTACGAGGATCAAGGCAACTCTGAGTACTTTGCAGGTAAGATGACCACACCCTCAAAATCACTTCTACCTTTGCTTGCTAGATGCTCGCTTTTTTGCTATGCCTATGCTACGATACCTACCACTTGCTTATCATGCCTCCCATATTGCCATGTCAAACCTCTAACCCACCATGTCCTAGAAAACCGTTGTTTGGCTATGTTACCGCTTTGCTCAGCCCCTCTTAAAGCGTTGCTACTTGCAGCTGAAGATTGGAGATCGTTCCTTGTTGGAACATGTTTATTGTTGGGATATCACTATATTATCTTGTTTATCTTAATGCATCTATATACTTGGTAAAGGGTGGAAGGCTCGGCCTTATGCCTAGTGTTTTGTTCCACTCTTGTCGCCCTAGTTTTCCATCATATCGGTGTTATATTCCCGAATTTTGCGTTCCTTACACGGTTGGGTTATAATGGGATCCCCTTGATAGTTCGCCTTGAATAAAACTCCTCCAGTAATGCCCAACCTTGCTTTTACCATTTGCCACCTAGCCTCTTTTCCCTTGGGTTTCCGGAGCCCAAGGGTCATCTTTATTTAAACCCCCTGGGCCAGTGCTCCTCTGAGTGTTGGTCCGAAATGGGCAGCCTGCGGGGCCCCCTCGGGGAAACTCGAGGGTTGGTTTTACTTGTAGCTTGACCTATCTGAGTGTGCCCTGAGAACGAGATATGTGCAACTCCTATCGGGATTTGTCGGCACATTCAGGCGGTGTTGCTGGACTTGTTTTACCATTGTCGAGGATGTCTTGTAACCGGGATGCGGAGTCTGATCGGATTGTCTTGGGAGAAGGAATATCCTTCGTTGACCGTGAGAACTTGTGATGGGCTAAGTTGGGACACCCCTGCAGGGATTTGAACTTTCAAAAGTCGTGCCCGCGGTTATGGGCAGATGGGAATTTGTTAATGTCCAGTTGTAGATAACCTGAAATTTAACTTAATTAAAATGCACCAACCGAGTGTGTAGCCGTGATTGTCTCTTCTCGGCGGAGCCCGGGAAGTGAACACGGCGTTGGAGTAATGCTTGACGTAGATTGTTCTAGGATCACTTCTTGATCATAGTTATTCGACCGTGCTTTTGCTTTCTCCTCTCGCTCTCAATTGCGTATGTTAGCCACCATATAAGCTAGTCGCTTGCTGAAGCTCCACATCATACCTTTACCTTTCCTATAAGCTTAAATAGTCTTGATCGCGAGGGTGTGAGATTGCTGAGTCCCCGTGACTCACAGATTACTTCCAAACCAGATGCAGGGACCGATGATACTGCTCCAGACGATGCGCTTGAGCTCAAGTGGGAGTTCGATGAAGACTCTCGTCATTACTATGTGTCTTTCCTAGATGATCAGTAGTTGTGCCCAGTTGGGGCGATAGGGGACTTTGTCGCATTTTGGGGTTGATCTTTATTTTGGTACCGTAGTCGGACCATGAGTGTATTGGATGAATGTAATGTTATTCATGTATTTGTGTGACGTGGCGAGTTTAAGCCAACTATGTATCTTTTCCCCTTTAATTATTTACATGGGTTTTTGTGAATATTACCTCACTTGCGACATTGCTTTCAATGCGGTTATGCCTCTAAGTCGTGCTTCAACACATAGGAGATATAGCCACATCGAGGGCGTTACAAGTTGGTAATCAGAGCCTTCCCCGACCTTAGGAGCCCCTTGCTTGATCGAATTGTTGGCATTGTTGAGTCTAGAAAAATGTTTTGAGTCATTTAGGAATTATATATCAGAGAGTTAGGAATTCTTTTTACTCCTCAGTCCCTTCGTCGCTCTGGTGAGGCACCCTGACGTAGAGTTTTGACTCTTCTCTTCTGAAAAATTTCACTAATTTTTTTAGGATCATGTGGGTATCTTGGAATCGTTCCGATGGTTTTGTGACGAGAACATTGTTCTTAGTGCCTCCTGTCATTTAGGGGTTGTGGAAGTGTCCCGGGGAGTGGAGCTCCGAGGTGTTGTCCTCACAATTTTATCGTTGAGATTCTGGAATACCTGAGTTTCACCGACATCGAAAATCTCTTTTATGCAGTTGTTGGTGAGATAACCTCGACGCCACCCAGTACTGGGGCGGGAGTTCAGGAGTATTGCCATAACTCGTATAACGGATGCTTTTCGAAGGTTGAGGTGGATGATTTCCGAAGGTTTCTTGGTTATGTGTTGAACGACGGATAGAGCTGGATGTAGGATTTGCTAGCTTTGGGTGAGATATTATGCTTCCCTTGTATCCCCAACACCTGATTGCATATCCGAAAAGGTTCGGGAGTTTCATAGGTGGAATTCTTGTAGCTCTAGTTCTTCTTCCGTGGATATTTGGATTGGGATTGGGTAATCCTCACCAAGTATTCGTTCTTGTCCGTACCTTGTTGGTTTTATTCTTCTACCTCAATTCTAAGTGGCTTCTCAATTTATGGAAATGTGACCATTTCAATTGGAATGCATTCGTTCATTTTGTTCGGATGTGAAGACTTTATGTTGCAATTTCAAACCTTTTGATTCAGCTTCATATTTTCCGGTCTATATGCTAATGGATGTCACCCTCTTCAGGATGGCTCCTGCTAAGAGCAACAATCAGAATCAGGATCCTCCACCACTACCTCCACCTCCGGAGTCATGGCAAGCTGTGATGGCCGCTACCAATGCAAACACGCAGCTGATCATGCAAATTCTGCAAGAGCGCAACCAAGGCCATGGCAACAATCAGAATCAGTTTGCTACACTCAGCCAGTTCCTCGTTAATCAGTCAAAGACCTTCAGCAATTGTGTTGAGGCAACAGACACTGATGATTGGCTCGTGGACATATGCAAGCATTTCGAGTGCAATAACGTCAGGCCTGAGGACTTTGTCAAGTTTGCCTCCTTCCAACTCAAAGACCAAGCTGCAGAATGGTTTCAGCAGTACAAAGATTCCAGAGGAGGCCGTGCGATTACCTGGGATGAATTCCGTCAAGACTTCAAAGCTCATCATATTCCTCAGAGTGTGGTTGAGAGCAAGCATGAGGAATTCCACAACCTGAAGCAAGACACTATGTCTGTTTACCAGTACAACATCATGTTTTAGAAACTCGCCCATTTTGCTAAGCAAGACGTCCCTGACGAGAAGAGCATGATATACCAGTTCAGGGGTGGTCTCAAAGAAGAACTCCAGCTAGCTCTCGTCCTCTTTGAGCCGAAGAAGTACGATGAGTTCTACAATATGGCAATGAAGCAAGAGGCTGCCCAACTGAAGTGCGATGCTTCCAAGAAGCGAGTTAGAGATGCAACTCCTTCTTCCTCAAATCAAGTGGCTAAGCAGCAAAAGTATTGGCTGCCTCCTCCCCCGTTCCGTCAGCCTTATCAGCAGAAGAGCAAAGGTGGCAATGGATCTTCCCACCCACCCAACCCTAGCTTTCAGAACAAAACTTCATCTCAAGCTCCAAGATCAAGTGCTCCGTATCACCGTCCGCTCTCGGAGGTCACGTGTAACAAGTGCCAATAGAAGGGTCACTATGCCAACAAATGCTTCAATCAGAGGCGTCTTCCTCCTCCTCCTGTGAGATCTGCAAGTACAGCTGTGGTCAAATATAACCCCAAGTACGCCAAGGTCAACATGGTGAATGCAGCTCAGGCAGAGGACTCGGTAGATGTCATCATGGGTAACCTTCCTATTAACGATGTTCCTGCAAAAGTACTTTTTGATACTGGTGCATCGCATTGTTTCATGTCAAAGCCATTTTTTTTGCCAAGAATGAATTCGTTTCTTCTCATTTGGTCAAACAAATAGATATCATTTCTCCTGGTAAATGTTTGAGTGCCAGGTTGGACGTTCCAGATGTGACTATCATGTTAGGCGACTATAAGTTTCTTTCTTCCCCAATGGTCCTTGGTAACTCGGATATCGATCTTATTCTTGGAATGGATTGGCTTTCTAAGCACAAGGCTCAGCTTGATTGTGCTGCTAGGCAGATTCAATTGACTCATTCGTCTGAGGATGTAATTGTCTTTGCCGCTAAGGACGATACCATCCGTCTGTTTTCTCTCAATGAGAAGGGTGAGCTGGATGCCATCTCTCAAATTCCAGTTATATGCGAATATCAAGACGTCTTTCCAGAAGAGCTTCCAGGAATGCCTCCGCACCGGCTAGTTGAATTCGTCATTGATCTTGAGCCTGGCACGGAACCTGTTTGCAAATGTCCTTACAAGCTTGGACCTGAAGAGTTGAAGGAGCTGAAGAAGCAACTTGATATTCAAGAACGAATGGGTCTCATCCGACCTAGTTCTTCTCCGTGGGGTTGTGGAGTTCTTTTTGTGAAGAAGAAGGATGGAACAGACCGACTCTCTGTTGACTACCGTCCATTGAACAAGAAGACTATAAAGAACAAGTACCCACTTCCCAACATCAACGAGCTGTTTGAACAACTCAAAGGTGCTCAAGTATTCTCCAAGCTTGATCTCCGTATGGGCTATCACCAGATTCGAATTTGTGAGCAAGATATCCCCAAGACAGCATTCAGAACAAGCTATGGTTCATATGAATACATTGTCATGTCTTTTGGCCTCATCAACGCTCCGCCAACTTTCTCTCGCATGATGAATTTCATCTTCAACCCCTACACAAATGACTTCGTCTTGGTCTACCTCGATGACATTTTGGTCTTTTCCAAGAACAAGGAAGATCATGCCAAGCACTTGCGTTTGGTGCTGGATAAGCTCAGAGAACATCAGTTCTATGCCAAGTTTTCAA
Source organism: Triticum aestivum (assembly GCF_018294505.1). NCBI lineage: Eukaryota > Viridiplantae > Streptophyta > Magnoliopsida > Poales > Poaceae > Triticum > Triticum aestivum. The sequence goes on along the minus strand of NC_057797.1, from coordinate 473,202,094 downwards.
AGTGCGAGTTTTGGCTCGATGAGGTTCCCTACCTTGGGCATATCATCTCTGCCAAGGGCATAGCGGTGAATCCCGAGAAGGTGCTTGCAATTGTGAATTGGGAACCACCTCAGAACATGAAGCAACTCCACAGCTTCCTTGGTCTCGCAAGCTATTGTCGAAGGTTCGTTGAAAACTTTTCAAAGATCATGAAGCCTCTTTCCAACCTTCTCCAGAAGCACGTGAAGTACGTTTGGTCTCTTGAATGTGACATTGCTTTCAACACCCTGAAAGAGAAGTTAGTCACTGCTCCAGTTCTGACTCCTCCTAATGAATCCAAACCGTTCGAGGTCTTCTGTGATGCTTCTCTTCAAGGTCTTGGTGCAGTGTTGATGCAAGAGAAGAAAGTTGTGGCCTATACCTCTCGCCAGTTGAAGCCCAACGAAAAGTACTACCCCACTCACGACCTCGAGTTGGCGGTAGTTGTACATGCTCTTTTGACTTGGAGACATCTCTTATTGGGAAGAAAAGTGGACATCTTCACTGACCACAAGAGTCTCAAGTATATCTTCACTCAGCCTAATCTCAACCTCAGGCAGACTCGCTGGGTCAAAATGATTCAAGAGTATAATCCGAGTATCGAATATACTCCAGGCAAGGCCAATGTAATTGCTGAAGCATTGAGCAGGAAGGCTTACTGCAACAATTTGATTCTCAAGCCTTACCAACCCGAGCTTTGTGAAGCTTTCCGCAAACTCAATCTGCAAGTTTTTCCTCAAGGTTTCCTCGGCATCCTTCAAGTCTCTCCTACTTTGGAAGATCAGACTCGTGAGGCTCGACTTCTTGATGCTATGGTGAAGAAGGTTAAGATTGGGATTGCCAAGCGTCAACCCAAGTACAAGTGCTATCGCCTTGATGACAAGGATACTCTATTCTTCGAGGATCGCATTGTTGTGCCTAAAGGTGAACTTCGTAAAGTCATTATGAACGAGGCTCACAATTCACTCCTCTCTATCCACCCTGGAAGTACAAAGGTGTACCAGGACCTCAAGCAGTCGTATTGGTGGACTCGAATGAAGCGCGAGATTGCTCAGTTCGTGAATGAATGTGATGTCTGCAGAAGAGTGAAGGTAGAACACCAATGACCAGCTGGTCTCCTCCAACCTCTTGCCATTCTAGAATGGAAGTTTGACCACATTGATATGGCTTCATGACTGGATTTCCAAAGTCCAAGCGTGGCAATGATGCTATCTTCGTTGTCATCGACAAACTCACTAAAGTGGCTCATTTTCTGCCTATCAAATAATCCATCACAGCAGCTCAATTGGCAGAGCTATATACCTCTCGGATTGTCTCTCTGCACGGCATTCCACAGTTGATTTCTTCAGATCGTGGCAGCATCTTCACCTCGAAGTTTTGGGATTCTTTTCAGAAGGCCATGGGCACCAACATCCGTTTCAGCATAGCTTTTCATCCCCAAACTAGCGGCCAAGTCGAGCGTGTCAATCAGATTCTTGAAGATATGCTCAGGGCTTGCGTTATCTCTTTCGGTATGAAGTGGGAAGATTGTCTTCCATATGCCAAGTTTTCCTACAACAACAGCTTTCAAGCGAGTTCGGGCAAGGCCCCATTTGAAATTCTTTATGGCAGGAAGTGCCGTACTCCTCTTAACTGGTCAGAGACTGATGATCGTCAACTTCTTGGAAATGACTTGATCACAGAGGCAGAAGATATGTGCAAAGTCATTCGTGATAATCTCAAAGCAACACAATCACGCCAGAAGAGCTACTATGATAGTAAGCATCGTGATTTGGCTTTCGAGATCGGAGACCATGTTTACCTCCGCGTCTCTCCAATGAAAGGTACTCGTTGCTTCGGTATCAAAGGGAAGCTTGCCCCTAGATACGTGGGTCCTTTCAAGATCGTCAGCAAGAGAGGCGATCTCGCCTATCAACTCGAGCTTCCCTCCAACTTTGCAAATGTGCACAATGTGTTCCACGTGTCCCAACTCCGCAAGTGCTTCAAGACTCCTGACCGCACCGTCAACTTCGAAGACATTGATCTACAAGAAGGACTTTCTTATCGTGAGCACCCCGTTGCTATCCTTGAAGAAACTGAGCGCAAGACTCTCAACAAGTCAATCAAATTCCTCAAAGTCCAGTGGTCACATCATTCCGATCGTGAAGCCTCCTGGGAACGCGAGGATCACCTCCGTTCTTAGTACCCGGAGTTTTTCGAGTCCTAGATCTCGGGACGAGATCCTTTCGTAGTGGTGGAGTGTTGTAACACCCCGGATGTAATTTACCTTATCTGTATCCCAACTCTTGCCGTTTCCGGCACTAAGTTCTTTTATTTCTCCATTGTCGGGTATTTATCTCCGTGTGTTTTGTCTTTGTCATGCATCTCATATTATGTCATCATGTGCATTGCATTTGCATATGTGTTTGTCTCATGCATCCGAGCATTTTCCCCGTTGTCCGTTTTGCATTCCGCCGCTCCTATGTCCTCCGGTGGTCCTTTCTACCTCTTTTCGTGTGCGGGTGTTAAACATTTTCGGATTGGACCGAGACTTTTCATGCGGCCTTGCTTTACTACCGGTAGACCGCCTCTCAAGTTTCATGCCATTTGGACTTCGTTTGATACTCCAACGGTTAACCGAGGGACCGAAAAGGCCTCGTGTGTGATGCAGCCAACACCCTTCCATAGTGTCCCAAAACCCACCTAAACCTCTTCTATCGTCTAGAGCATTTGATCACGATCGCGTGGCCGCAAACCGCACTCCATTTGGAGCTTCCTAGCTCCCTCTACCGCTATATATAGATCCCTACATTCCAATTCCGGGCGAAACCCTAAAATTTCAGCTCCCCGCGCCGCCGGACACATCTCCACCGACGGACATGTCCGGCTAGCCGTCTGCCGCCACGTGGCTTCCTCTCATTGGCCGCCGCCCTCGCCCCACATCGCTTGTCCCGCCGCCGCGCGGCCCGGGAGCCTGGAGCCGGCCCTCCAGGCCCGCAACCTCCGCCCCCGCCTCAGGCACGCGCCTGCGCCGCCCTCCGCCCCGCTCTGCCTCAAGTCCAGCCCGCCGCCGCTCGTCCCCGGCAGAGCTCGCCGCCGTCCGCCGAGCTCGCGCCGCTCCGACCCACCGCCTCCAAGCTCACCGCGGTCGCCGCCCCGTCGTCAACCTTCTCCGGCCGGAGTCCCCATGTCCGGCGACGTTCCCGAGCTCCTCTAGTGAACAGTGCTCCCTCCGGCAATCCTCAAAATCCGTGCAGCTACAATACCCGTGCCAGATCCAGATCTGGATCGGGAGGTTGACTTTTTCATCCCGAAACCCTAGCTTTTTAGCATTTTTCTGCATGCCATAACTCTGCATCTATAGCTCCGATTCGTGTGTGTAGCATATCAAAATGTTCGCCTCGATGATTACATCATTTCATCTCATTGCATCATTTTCATTTGATCTAATCTTGATGCCCGAAATGTTGCTGGAAAAGGGATACGTGAGGAATTTGTCAAATCTATTTCAGCAAATGGCCTTTTGTCATTTTTGCCATGATTAATGTGTACATGCTATGATCCTGGGCTCTACATGTGTTTTGTAGAATGCCATGCCATCTTTACAGGGGTGTATGACATGTATTTTTGTTATCTTCGTGGTGACTAGCACAAGCATTCAAAGTAGCGTAATCGTTGATGCTGATTTCAGGGACTTACATTTCACGAAGTCATTGTCCTGTTTTTGCTTTTATGCCATATGTTCATGTTGTTTCCTAGTGATCCATGCCTCTTTTGAGGATGATCACTAAGGATGTTTTGTTAACATTGTGGTGCTCTATCCATCCATGTATTTGTTTGCAATTATGGAGCACCCTAGCTTGAGTCAATCGAGCTCTACTTTTGCTATAAAAGGATCCTGGCAGATTGTTGACATGTTTAGCGATTTTGCCGAGGATGTTGCTATTGATCCGTACATGCTATGTTATTGTTCTTGCCATGTATAGCTTCTATGCCATGTCTTCTTGATGGGTGTATGCTTAGTTTGTCATGCCATGCTCTGTAGTGAGTGCATCAAGCTCGTAAACATGCCTACTCGTTAACTGTTTTGCATGCTCCAGTTTTTCACTAAGGGACTTTTGTTAAGTACTTAGAGTCGCTTCATGCCATGCCTTGCGTTGCCATGATATGTTCCTGTAGCATGTAGTTTACATGCTCTAAAGATTGCTTCCTGCTGATAATTTCCAGACTTGTGTTAATTTCACTAAGTCTGAAACCTGTTATCATTTGCACTTTTTGCATGCTTGTTTGAACCTGTTAATGGATGAATTAGCCATAGCTCAGTGTTCATCTTTTGTCAAGCATCATGAGTGGATCCCTTGCATGTATTTTGTTGTCATGTTTGAGTGCTGTAGCATATTTATCTTGATGCATTTAGTTGGTCACTTGCTGATTATCGCAGACCGGTGCCATATTTGTTTCACTTGCCATTTCCAAACTGTGCATCCGATTCCGGTGATCTTTATATCGATTTCAACCGAAATCAACTCACCTTTCCAGTGGCGCTCTTGGATTTCCATGTTGAGGCTAGGTTCAATCATTCCTTGTAAAATCTTGCATATGCATCACATATCGCATCCCGCATATCATACCATGTTTGCATCATGTTGCTTGAGCATTGCACGTGGTTGATTGTGCTCCCTTTTGCTTGTTGTTATTGTTTGGGTAGAGCCGGGAGACGAGTTCGTGAACGAGGAGCCCGTTGATTTCGCTTACGAGGATCAAGACAACTCTGAGTTCTTTGCAGGCAAGATGACCACAGCCTCGAAATCACTTCTATCTTTGCTTGCTAGATGCTCACTTTTTTGCTATGCCTATGCTACGATACCTACCACTTGCTTATCATGCCTCCCATATTGCCAGGTCCAACCTCTAACCCACCATGTCCTAGCAAACCGTTGTTTGGCTATGTTACCGCTTTGCTCAGCCCCTCTTATAGCATTGCTAGTTGCAGGTGAAGATTGGAGATCGTTCCTTGTGGGAACATGTTTATTGTCGGGATATCACTATATTATCTTGTTTATCTTAATGCATCTATATACTTGGTAAAGGGTGGAAGGCTCGGCCTTATGCCTAGTGTTTTGTTCCACTCTTGCCGCCCTAGTTTTTCGTCATATCAGTGTTATATTCCCGGATTTTGCGTTCCTTACACAGTTGGGTTATAATGCGATCCCCTTGACAGTTCGCCTTGAATAAAATTCCTCTAGCAATGCCCAACCTTGGTTTTACCATTTGCCACGTAGCCTCTTTTTCCCTTGGGTTTCCGGAGCCCAAGGGCCATCTTTATTTAAACCCCCCTGGGCTAGTGCTCCTCTGAGTGTTGGTCCGAACTGGGCAGCCTGCGGGGCCACCTCGGGGAAACTTGAGGGTTGGTTTTACTCATAGCTTGACCTATCTGAGTGTGCCCTGAGAACGAGATATGTGCAGCTCCTATCGGGATTTGTAGGCACATTCGGGCGGTGTTGCTGGACTTGTTTTACCATTGTCAAGGATGTCTTGTAACCGGGATGCCGAGTCTGATCAGATTGTCTTGGGAGAAGGAATATCCTTCGTTGACCATGAGAGCTTGTGATGGGCTAAGTTGGGACACCCCTGCAGGGATTTGAACTTTCGAAAGTCATGGACGCGGTTATGGGCAGATGGGAATTTGTTAATGTCTGGTTGTAGATAACCTGAAATTTAACTTAATTAAAATGCACCAACCGAGTGTGTAGCCGTGATGGTCTCTTCTCGGCGGAGTCCAGGAAGTGAACACGGCGTTGGACTAATGCTTGACGTAGGTTGTTCTAGGATCACTTCTTGATCATAGTTGTTCGATCGTGCTTTTGCTTTCTCTTCTCGCTCTCAATTGCGTATGTTAGCCACCATATAAGCTAGTCGCTTGCTACAGCTCCATGTCATACATTTACCTTTCCTATAAGCTTAAATAGTCTTGATTGCGAGGGTGTGAGATTGTTGAGTCCCCGTGACTCACAGATTACTTCCAAACCCGATGCAGGGACCGATGATACCGCTCCAGACGATGCGCTTGAGCTCAAGTGGGAGTTCGATGAAGACTCTCGTCGTTACTATCTTTCCCAGATTATCAGTAGTGGTGCCCAGTTGGGGCGATCGGGGACTTTGTCGCATTTGGGGGTTGATCTTTATTTTGGTACCGTAGTCGGACCATGAGTGTATTGGATGAATGTAATGTTATTCATGTATTCGTGTGACGTGGCGAGTGTATGCCAACTATGTATCTTTTCCCCTTTAATTATTTACATGGGTTGTTGTGAAGATTACCTCACTTGCGACATTGCTTTCAATGCGGTTATGCCTCTAAGTCGTGCTTCGACACGTAGGAGATATAGCCGCATCGAGGGCATTACAAGTTGGTAATCAGAGCCTTCCCCGACCTTAGGAGCCCCCTGCTTGATCGAATCGTTGGTGTTGTTGAGTCTAGAAAAATGTTTTGAGTCATTTAGAAATTATATATGGGAGAGTTAGGAATTCTTTTTACTCCTCAGTCCCTTCGTCGCTCTGGTGAGGCACCCTGACGTAGAGTTTTGACTCTTCTCTTCTGAAAAATTTCACTAAATTTTTTTAAGGATCACGCGGGTATCTTGGAATCGTTCCGATGGTTTTGTGACGAGAACATTGTTCTTGGTGCCTCCTGTCATTTAGGGGTTGTGGCAGTGTCCCGGGGAGTGGAGCTCCGAGGTGTCGTTGTCACAATTTTATCGTTGAGATTCTGGAATACCTGAGTTTCGCCGACATCGAAAATCTCTTTTATGCAGTTGTTGGTGAGATAACCTCGACGCCACCCAGTACTGGGGCGGGAGTTCAGGAGTATTGCCATAACTCGTATAACGGATGCTTTTCGAAGGTTGAGGTAGATGATTTCCGAAGGTTTGTTGGTTATGTGTTGAAGGATGGATACAGCTGGATGTAGGATTTGCTAGCTTTGGGTGAGATATTATGCTTCCCCTGTATCCCCTACACCTGATTGCATAACCGGAAAGGTTCGGGAGTTTCATAGGTGGAATTCTTGTAGCTCTAGTTCTTCTTCCGCGGATATTTGGATTGGGATTGGGTAATCCTCACCAAGTATTCGTTCTTGTCCGTACCTTGTTGGTTTTATTCTTCTACCTCAATTCTAAGTGGCTTCTCAATTTATGGAAATGTGAACATTTCAATTGGAATACATTCGTTCATTTTGTTCGGATGTGAAGACTTTATGTTGCAATTTCAAACCTTTTGATTCAGCTTCATATTTGCCTGTCTATATGCTAATGGATGTCACCCTCTTCAGGATGGCTCCTGCTAAGGGCAACAATCAGAATCAGGATCCGCCACCACCACCTCCACCTTCGGAGGCATGGCAAGCTGTGATGGCCGCTACCAATGCAAACACACAGCTGATCATGCAAATTCTGCAAGAGCGCAACCAAGGCCATGGAAACAATCAGAATCAGTTTGCTACACTCAACCAGTTCCTTGCTAATCAGCCAAAGACCTTCAGCAATTGTGTTGAGGCAACAGACGCTGATGATTGGCTCGTGGACATATGCAAGCATTTCGAGTGCACTAACGTTAGGCCTGAGGACTTTGTCAAGTTTGCCTCCTTCCAACTCAAAGACCAAGCTGCAGAATGGTTTCAGCAGTACAAAGATTCCAGAGGAGGCCATGCGATTACCTGGGATGAATTCCGTCAAGACTTCAAAGCTCATCATATTCCTCAGAGTGTGGTTGAGAGCAAGCGTGAGGAATTCCGCAACCTGAAGCAAGGAACTATGTCTGTTTACCAGTACAACATCATGTTTCAGAAGCTCGCCCGTTTCGCTAAGCAAGACGTCCCTGACGATAAGAGCATGATATACCAGTTCAGGGGTGGTCTCAGAGAAGAACTCCAGCTAGCTCTCGTCCACTTTGAGCCGAAGAAGTACGATGAGTTCTACAATATGGCAATGAAGCAAGAGGCTACCCAACTGAAGTGCGATGCTTCCAAGAAGTGAGTCGGAGATGCAACTCCTTCTTCCTCAACTCAAGTGGCTAAGCAGCAAAAGTATTGGCTGCCTCCTCCCCCGTTCCGTCAGCCTTATCAGCAGAAGAGCAAAGGTGGCAATGGATCTTCCCACCCACCCAACCCTGGCTTTCAGAACAAAACTTCATCTCAAGCTCCAAGATCAAGTGCTCCGTATTACCGTTCGCTCTCGGAGGTCACATGCAACAAGTTCCAACAGAAGGGTCACTGTGCCAACAAATGCTTCAATCAGAGGCGTCTTCCTCCTCCTGTGAGATCTGCAAGTACAGCTGTGGTCAAACATAACCCCAAGTACGCCAAGGTCAACATGGTGAATGCAGCTCAGGCAGAGGACTCGGTAGATGTCATCATGGGTAACCTTCCTATTAACAATGTTCCTGCAAAAGTACTTTTTGATACTGGTGCATCGCATTGTTTCATGTCAAAGCCATTTTTTGCCAAGAATGAATTCGTTTCTTCTCATTTGGTCAAACAAATGGATATCATTTCTCCTGGTAAACGTTTGAGTGCCAGTTTGGAGGTTCCAGATGTGACTATCATGTTGGGCGACTATAAGTTTCTTTCTTCCCCAATGGTCCTTGGTAACTCGGATATCGATCTTATTATTGGAATGGATTGGCTTTCTAAGCACAAGGCTCAGCTTGATTGTGCTGCCAGGCAGATTCAATTGACTCATTCGTCTAAGGATGTAATTGTCTTTGCCGCTAATGACGATACCATCCGTCTGTTTTCTCTCAATGAGAAGGGTGAGCTGGATGCCATCTCTCAAATTCTAGTCATTTGCGAATATCAAGACGTCTTTCCAAAAGAGCTTCCAGGAATGCCTCCGCACCGGCTAGTTGAATTCGTCATCGATCTTGAGCCTAGCACGGAACTTGTTTGCGAATGTCCTTACAAGCTTGGACCTGAAGAGTTGAAGGAGCTGAAGAAGCAACTCGATATTCAAGAATGGATGGGTCTCATCCGACCTAGTTCTTCTCCGCGGGGTTGTGGAGTTCTTTTTGTGAAGAAGATGGATGGAACGAACCGACTCTGTGTTGACTACCGTCCATTGAACAAGAAGACTATAAAGAACAAGTACCCACTTCCCAACATCAACGAGCTGTTTGAACAACTCAAAGGTGCTCAAGTATTCTCCAAGCTTGATCTCCGTATGGGCTATCACCAGATTCGAATTCGTGAGCAAGATATCCCCAAGATAGCATTCAGAACAAGATATGGTTCATATGAATACATTGTCATGTCTTTTGGCCTCGTCAACGCTCCGCTAGCTTTCTCTCGCATGATGAATTTCATCTTCAACCCCTACACAAATGACTTCGTCTTGGTCTACCTCGATGACATTTTGGTCTTTTCCAAGAACAAGGAAGATCATGCCAAGCACTTGCGTTTGGTGCTGGATAAGCTCATAGAACATCAGTTCTATGCCAAGTTTTCAAAGTGCGAGTTTTGGCTCGATGAGGTTCTCTACCTTGGGCATATCATCTCTGCCAAGGGCATAGCGGTGAATCCCGAGAAGGTGCTTGAAATTGTGAATTCGAAACCACCTTAGAACGTGAAGCAACTCCGCAGCTTCCTTGGTCTCGTAAGCTATTGTCGAAGGTTCGTTGAGAACTTTTCAAAGATCGCGAAGCCTCTTTCCAACCATCTCCAGAAGCACGTGAAGTACGTTTGGTCTCCTGAATATGACATCGGTTTCAAGACCCTGAAAGAGAAGTTAGTCACTGCTCCAGTTCTGACTCCTCCTGATGAATCCAAACCATTCGAGGTCTTCTGTGATGCTTCTCTTCAAGGTCTTGGTGCAGTGTTGATGCAAGAGAAGAAAGTTGTGGCCTATACCTCTCGCCAATTGAAGCCCAACGAAAATAACTACCCCACTCACGACCTCGAGTTGGCGGCAGTTGTGCATGCTCTTTTGACTTGGAGACATCTCTTATTGGGAAGAAAAGTGGACATCTTCACTGACCACAAGAGTCTCAAGTACATCTTCACTCAGCCTAATCTCAACCTCAGGCAGACTCGTTGGGTCGAAATGATTCAAGAGTATAATCCGAGTATCGAATACACTCCAGGCAAGGCCAATGTAATTGCTGACGCATTGAGCAGGAAGGCTTACTGCAACAGTTTGATTCTCAAGCCTTACCAACCCGAGCTTTATGAAGCTTTCCGAACTCAATATGCAAGTTGTTCCTCAAGGTTTCCTCGTCAACCTTCAAGTCTTTCCAACTTTGGAAGATCAGATTCGCGAGGCTCAACGTCTTGATGCTACTGTGAAGAAGGTCAAGATTGGGATTGACAAGAGTCAACCCAAGTACAAGTGATATCGCCTTGATGACAAGGATACTCTATTCTTCGAGGATCGCAATGTTGTGCCTAAAGTGAACTTCGTAAAGTCATTATGAACGAGGCTCACGATTCACTCCTCTCTATCCACCCTGGAAGTACAAAGATGTACCAGGACCTCAAGCAGTCATATTGGTGGACTCGAATGAAGCGCGAGATTGCTCAGTTCGTGAACGAATGTGATGTCTGCAGAAGAGTGAAGGAAGAACACCAACGACCAGCTAGTCTCCTCCAACCTCTTGCCATTCCAGAATGGAAGTTTGACCACATTGAGATGGACTTCGTGACCGGATTTCCAAATTCCAAGCATGGCAATGATGCTATCTTTGTTGTCATCGACAAACTCACTAAAGTGGCTCATTTTCTGCCTATCAAAGAATCCATGACAGCAGCTCAATTGGCAGAGCTATATACCTCTCGGATTGTCTCTCTGCATGCAATTCCACAGTTGATTTCTTCAGATCGTGGCAGCATCTTCACCTCGAAGTTTTGGGATTCTTTTCAGAAGGCCATGGGCACCAACATCCATTTCAGCATAGCTTTTCATCCCCAAACTAGCGGCCAAGTCGAGCGTGTCAATCAGATTCTTGAAGATATGCTCAGGGGTTGCATTATCTCTTTCTGTATGAAGTGGGAAGATTGTCTTCCATATGCCAAGTTTTCCTACAACAACAGCTTTCAAGCGAGTTCGGGCAAGGCCCATTTGAAATTCTCTATGGCAGGAAGTGCCGTACTCCTCTTAACTGGTCAGAGACTAATGAACGTCAACTTCTTGGAAATGACTTGATCAAAGAGGCAGAAGAGATGTGCAAAGTCATTCGTGATAATATCAAAGCAACGCAATCGCGCCAGAAGAGCTACTATGATAGTAAGCATCATGATTTGGCTTTCGAGATCGGAGACCATGTTCACCTCCACGTCTCTCCAATGAAAGGTACTCGTCGCTTCGGTATCAAAGGGAAGCTTGCCCCTAGATACGTGGGTCCTTTCAAGATCATCAGCAAGAGAGACGATCTCGCCTATCAACTCGAGCTTCCGTCCAACTTTGCAAATGTGCACGACGTGTTCCACGTGTCCCAACTGCGCAAGTGCTTCAAGACTCCTGACCGCACCGTCAACTTCGAAGACATTGATCTCCAAGAAGACCTTTCTTTTCATGAGCACCCCGTTGCTATCCTTGAAGAAACTGAGCGCAAGACTCGCAACAAGTCAATCAAATTCCTCAAAGTCAAGTGGTCACATCATTCTGACCGCGAAGCCACCTGGGAACGCGAGGATCACCTCCATTTTGAGTACCCGGAGTTTTTCTAGTCCTAGATCTCGGGACGAGATCCTTTCGTAGTGGTGGAGTGTTGTAACACCCCGGATGTAATTTACCTTATCTGTATCCAAACTCTTTCCGTTTCCGGCACTAAGTTATTTTATTTATCCGTTGTCGGGTTTTTATCTTCGTGTGTTTTGTCTTTGTCATGCATCTCATATCATGTCATCATGTGCATTGCATTTGCATACGTGTTCGTCTCATGCATCCGAGCATTTTCCACGTTGTCCGTTTTGCATTCCGGCGCTCCTATGTCCTCCGGTGGTCCTTTCTACCTCTTTTTGTGTGCGGGTGTTAAACATTTTCGGATTGGACCGAGACTTCTCATGCGGCCTTGGTTTACTACCGGTAGACCGCCTGTCAAGTTTCGTGTCATTTCGACTTCGTTTGATACTCCAACGGTTAACCGAAGGACCGAAAAGGCCTCGTGTGTGATGCAGCCCAGCACCCTTCCAAAGTGACCCAAAACCCACCTAAACCTCTTCTATAATCTAGAGCGTTTGATCACAATCGCGTGGCCGCAAACCGCACTCCATTTGAAGCTTCCTAGCTCCCTCTACCCTTATATATAGATCCCTACATTCCAATTCCGGGTGAAACCCTAAAATTTCAGCTCCCCGCACCGCCGGACACATCTCCGCCGACGAACATGTCCGGCTAGCCATCCGCCGCCACGTGGCTTCCTCTCATTGGCCGCCGCCCTCGCCCCACATCGCCTGTCCCGCCGCCGCGCGGCCCGGGAGCCTAGAGCCGGCCCTCCAGGCCCGCGACCTCCGC